>NC_135966.1:30453519-30754200 GCF_053455715.1 Rhinoraja longicauda
ATGGTGCGGTTGGTATAAGGTCTTTCCAAGGAAAACTGACGTGCTTGGCCTTAGAATTCCTTTGAGAACCTGTAAATTCTGCTTCCAAGCTTACATCTCTCACAAACGTCAAAAAACACGAACGTTATTAAAGACTAAAACATATTATTAAATATTTTTAGTTACTTAATTTTTAAAAAACGAAGAAACAATTAAACGCACAGAAATACATTTAAATCAACTCAGGTTATTTGAAAAGAAACAAAATTAGTTCCAGACAATATTTTCTGTTCAAATCAATGAAATTGTTGAACTTGGACTATTGGGCAAATTTCTTAGCCTCAGTATTGGAAAATCTGCAAAAGGGTGTATTGCTCTACTAAATTCCAAGAAGAGTCCAATTGCAAAGTACAGTTGTCCTGCCAATAGTTATCAGCTGAATGGAATTGTGGGGCATCTGCTTCCCCTTCCCCTTGGAAATCCTGAATTTTCAACTTGTAATGTTGATAAAAGTCTGCAACTCAGAGCAGAAACTTTGGGTTTTAGATCTAAAGCCAACCCAAATTATTTGGTGATAGCATTTATTTTTCAGGTTTAACCTGGGCATTGTATCTTGGCATGGGCAGGTCAGAATCATTCAGAACAAGTCAATTTAAAAAAGTAAGACCTGTACAGCAAGAACCAAGGTGAACTGTACCTTGCAGTGGGAGTTCAAGCTCATAGTTTGTACTGAAGATTCCAAAACATTATGAATTTGCAAAAAAGATGGTAACATTGAAAAACCTGCATGATTTGGGAAATTCAGTTTGAATGATCCAGTTCACTTCTTGCATATATTTTATTCAAAGCCTGGTAAATCATAATATTAATCACCTGAAATGAAATGTATTAGTTTACATTTTGCAATTAGTTAAGTCCAGTTAAAAGGCATAATTTGAGTGGAACCAATTAGAGAAATGGAAAGAGCTCCATCCAGTTTTCAGGTTGAGTTTTGTATTGCTGCCAGGTGCATTAACCAACTTGCAGTTAATTATTGTAATAGTCCTTGTGATTAATGATAACATCTACATCATTTATAAATCAATTCATTTTCCCAATTTTGGATAATAGGAACAAGATAATATTATTTACCCTCTCAGGTCTGTTAACTATTCAATATTCAATGCAATCATTGGGGACTCACTCAATTTCTGCAGATTTCTCACCATGTTTAAAATAAACCATCAATTTTACCTTATTGCTGACTTAAGATGACCATCCTTAGCTTCTATAGGTATTGAATTGTCCAGTGCTTAGTGCGTAGTTTCCCACAAGCCTAGTTAGTGTCGTAAGAATTTGAGACTTGATCCTCAGACTAAATCCAAAACTTTGTATTATGATGCCATTATAAAATGTGTAATGAAATAAGATTCCTCCTGGCTCAACCTTCAGATTTTGACAATGACATTTATAGTAGTGTTTCACATTTTTAGCAGCTCCATGTACAGAATACTTTCTAACCCCTGAAATGCCAGATCCTCATTTTTAAACTACACCACCCCCCCTCCTTATCCTTAGAATCTCCGAACATTGGAAATAATTGCTCTTTATATACCTTCTAAGAATTCTTTAAACCTAATTTAGTGGGAAACTGAGCACAGAGCACTGGGCATTCGTTTTCACTGAACACCTTTGTTCAGTCTGCCTTTGGCCAAGACTGTGATCTCACAACTATTGGAGAGGATTCTTCATTTGGGAATAAGCTAATTAGGGACAGTCAACATGGCTTTGTTTGCCATGGCTTTGTCTTACTTGATCGTTTTTCGAGGAGGTGGCAAAATGATCGATGTGGGTGGGTCAGTAGATGTTGTCTGTGTGGATTTTAGTAAGACATCTGATATAGTCCCCAATGGTAGGCTGATCCAGAAGATTAAAATGCACAGGTTTCACAGGGACTTGGTCGTATGGATTCAGAACTGGCTTACTCCTAGAACTCTTTCTTTTTGAAGGGCATTTTTCAAGCTGGAGATCTGTGGCAAATGAGTGAAACCTCAAAGCCTTTCCTCGTTTGCAAGGCATGAGTCGGGACCATGATGTATGCATTCCTTTTTCTAGGCAATTGCAGGTTCAAAATTTCTCAAGATGCTCAATAGCATCCAGTGCAAACCCGTCTGCTGGATTGGTATCTTGAATAGCCCCCTAAACATTCATTACTCTCCAGCACAAATAAACGAGTAGCTGCTGTGTACACCGTCTGAAAGGTGTGCTGCAGTTACTCCTCCAGGATATTCTGACATTACCTATCAAACCTGTGACCTTCACACCAAGAACAACAAAGGCAACCCATTGCCAGCAGATTCCCTGCAAGTGACTCGCCATTCTGATGTGAAAATACATTAATGGTTCATTGTTGCTGGTTCCAAATACAGAAAATGTTTTCCCAACAGAAGAAAATAAAAAAAGCAGCGACTCAGAGGTGGCTTAAGGTCCTGTCCCAGTTCGGCGATTTTTTAGGCGACTACAGGCGACTAGGCTGTCGCCGCACGGTCGCCGGGGTGTCGCGGACATGGTCGTGAGTAGTCTTCAAAGAGTCGCAGCGTTTTTTTGGTCATCGCTGGATTTTGTGAAGGCTTTAAATTTTTCGGCAACTGTTGGTTTGACGCCAATGAGCGTAGCTTGACGTCTCCTGACGTGGGCGCTGTCGGAGGTCGTCGACAGGTTGTCGCCTGGCGAAGTAGGTCGTCACCAGGTTGTCGCCAGGTGATTAAGGTTGTCGCCGGTGCTGATTTCAGTGAATTTCAAGTGTGGGCTTGATCTGATCATCCATCAGTGTGATATGTTCATAAATGATGTTAGGTTTTGTATGTTTTTGCACTTGTATTCTGTTTAAAGTTTGAATTTTAAAGTTTGAAGTTTATTGAAATTTATTGAAGTTTATTACAATATTTTTGTATGCACTGTTGTATGTTCTTATCAATCTTTAAAAAAAAATTGTTTGTATATCAATAAAGGAGATTCTTGACATTTTGACGGAAAATTGATGTATGAAGTTATTGTATTTCAGAGTAGTTTCTCATGGCATCACTTTGAAATAGTCATGATGCAGAATGATTGGAAACCCTACCGTACACCCCCTTTTATAGGGAAAGTGGGTGAAACGTGAATTGTCTTCAGTTGTCTTCAGTCTTCAGGGTCATAGCTTGTCGTAGCTTGTCCCAGGTGGACGTAGGTTGACTTCCGTTGTCATAGGTTGTTGCCTCTGTGGTGGTAGGTTGTCGTAGGTGCGGTCGTAGGTGGACGTACTACTTGCGACGATTGGATTGCCGGTTTTCGGTAGCTTGCTGTAGCTTGACGTCGACTAGGTGGTAGGTTGTTGTAGCTTGTTGTCGACATTGTTGTAGGGGGGGTCCAGTCACCGTTTTTTCGGCAACCTGCTACGACTGTGACAGTCGCTGGCAGTCGCCTTAAAAAACGCCTAACTGGGACAGGGCCTTTAGCCAGCCTTTTCAAAGGCAATTCGGATGGCAATGTTGGTCTTATTAGCATGCCGAATCCCCAAAAATGAATGAATAAATAATTGGTTTAAAGCTATCCTGTGCTTCAGGTTGATAACATGGCTCTTTTCTTAATAGTGACTTTTTTTTTAACCAGTTGGATCTTTCCTGCAAGTACTGAAATCTATCCACAATACATGTAAATATATTTGATGCTCTACAGACATCCTTTTGAATTCCAGACCTTAAATATTTTGGTTATCTTGATGCCTTAACCATTATTGGCTTTAGCCATCATTCGTGGTCAGGATGTCACCCTGCACATTATACTCAAGCTCAATACATACTTCTTCATCAAAGCACCAAGTGCATTCATATGTTCTGTAGGAGCCATTTATGCTTAAATTAGTTACTTTTATCATATCATGGCCATGTTTAATATTTCTAGTTTCTATCTGTCTGTACTTTGGAAGGTGGGATTTGATACGTAGAGGGGCGTGTCTACACCTGAGGAGGCTAGCATAGCCACAGAGATTGGTGATCAGTTTAGTCTCGGAGGATGGAGAGAAAACAGTTTTTTAATCACACGGTAACAACACACGGTAACAACAGCACGGTCACGACTGTGTTGTCTGAACAGGAAACAGTTGGTAAGAATGATAAGTTATGAATTATTCTCTTGATTTGTGCTAGTTTAATAAAGACCAATTAATCAAGAAACAGCATTTGGAAGATTCGTTTTTGCTATCTTAGAGTACGGTGTGTGCGTAAGCTATATCTCCACCACATCCCTGAGCAGTAAAGGCTATCGAAGTTGGACTTTGAGAAGGTATAGAAACTGCCATTATAAAAGGAATTAATTCATTTTTCAGAATGTGCATTTCACTGACAAGGCCATTATTTATTGTCCATCCCTTATTGTTCTAAAGGAAGTTATAGTGAATCCCTGCAGTAGTATGGCCGATAGTTACAACTCAATAAATAGAAATTATTTAAGTTTATTTTTCTGCTAAATTCAGATGTATCAGTAATCCTTACTGTTGCTGTATCACTCTGGTTGTGATGTCTGAATAAGAGAACCCAGAACAATTCCAGGTTTGTCTTTGACTTTGGATATACCAGGAAACTGCCTCAGGAAAAAAGGCAAAAATAATTAACCTGGAAATTAAGCAAGTGAGGGGTGGGAAGATTTCTTTTATTATTAGTTATAATACAGACTTTTGTAATCTTCAGAAGGCAAATTAGTTGTGAAGAAAAGCATATGAACCTTCATTACAACATCATTTATCATATAAAGTCATAGAGCTGTACATCATAAAAAAATGCCCTTCTCCCCCTCTGTGTCAAAACAGACCACTTTGCCTATCTGTGTTAATCTCATTTGCCAACATTAATTCCATATTCCTCCGTAACGTCCACATTGAAGTACCTTTCCAGATGCCTCTCAGCCTGTTCATAAGTTCATAAGACATTGGAGCAGAATTAGGTCATTCACCCCACGGGTGCGCTTCGCCATTTGATCATGGCTAATCTATTGTTATCTCTCAACTCCATCCTCCTGCCTCCCCGCTTCCTCAACATTATCTGCCGTTCCACTATTTTTGTATCATCCCCAAACTTGACCACAAAGCCATGATCCAGATCATTAACAGGCACTCCCCGAATTAAGTAAGAGGTGACATACATGAACTCCACTTGCATTAATAATTCACAATAGGTGGACCCATGCTATTGCAACGAGAGGATGGCAAGAGCTTCCTGTCTGCCTCATAGATATAACTGTGTCACCTGGGTTCACTGCTCTTCAAGTTTCGGTCACTGTCGGTGCGACACTGGGAAGGTGAGCGAGAATGAGAGGCGTAGTGGAGAGCAACTCCCGGCTGAGTCTCCCACAAAGTGCTCCACTGAGCCCTTCTTGCCATCGACACTGCTCTGCTCTTCACTACTCTTCACACTGCACTGACCCACCTTGAACACCAGGGGAGCTATGTGAGGATGCTCTTCCTCGACTTCAGCTCTGCCTTTAACACGGTCATCCCGAGCAGACTGGTCACCAAACTTTCTGACCTTGGATTTTCCCAAACCATCTGCCAATGGATCAAGGACTTCCTGACCAACCGCCCCCAGACCGTCAAAATAGGCCCTCACCTCTCCTCCACCATTACACTGAGCACCGGCTCACCACAGGGCTGTGTGTTGAGCCCCATCCTTTACTCCCTCTACACTCACGACTGCGCCCCCACCCATCCCACCAACACCATCATCAAGTTCGCGGATGACACGACTGTGGTTGGACTCATCTCAGGAGGAGATGAGACAGCCTACAGGGATGAAATCCAAAGGCTGGCAGCATGGTGTTCAGTGAACAATCTTGTCCTGAACTCCTCCAAAACAAAGGAACTTATAATTGACTTCAGGAAAACCAGTGCAGAATACGACCCACTCTACATCAATGGGGTCTGTGTGGAAAGGGTACCCGCTTTCAGGTTCCTGGGTACGCACATCGCAGAGGATCTTACCTGGTCTACCAACACCATCACCACAGTGAAGAAGGCACAGCAGAGACTCCACTTCCTGAGGATCCTCAGGAAAACCAACCTGCAGGAGAAGCTCATGATGTCCTTCTATCGCTGCTCCATCGAGAGTGTGCTGGCATACTGTATAACCACATGGTATGCCAGCTGCTCAGAAAAGGACAGGAAGGCCCTTCAGAGGGTCATCACGACGGCCCAGAAGATCATCGGCTGCTCACTGCCCTCCCTGGAGCACCTGTTCAGCCTACGCTGCCTCAGTAGAGCAGGCAAAATAATAAAAGATCCATCCCACCCCGGCCACCGTCTGTTTGTTCATCTGCCCTCTGGTCGACGTTTCAGGTCGATCAAATCCCGAACAAACAGACTTAAGAACAGTTTTTACCCCAGGGCCATACGAGAACTGAACACTACCTTCTGCACTAGGCAACACTGTTAAAACTTTTGTACTTAATATAATTGTATTTATTTGTTTTTGCATTTATTGCATATATGTTTTTACGCACCGTCAGGATCGGCTATTTTTTAATTTCGTTGTACTCGTTGCAATGACAATAAATGAATATTATTATTATTATTATTATTATTTACCAGCTGCCACACTGTCTGGTCAATGCAGCTGTTTAGTTTAATTTAGAGAAACTGTAGTACCCAGAGAAAACCCACACAGTTACAAGGAGAACGTACAAACTTCATACAGAACGCACCCGTAGTCAGGATTAAACCCGGTCTCTGGCACTGTAAGGCAGCAACTCAGACTGGTTGGATCTGACCCGAAACATCACCTGTTCCTTTTCGCCAGAGATGCTGCCTGACCCGTTGAGTTACTCTGGTCTTTTGTGTCTGTTTTCAGTATTTAAATGAGTCCTGATTTCTGAACAACATTGGTTCCAGAACGAGTAGAATTTATTTCCCATAAGAACATTCTTCAACTGGCACTTTTGGTCACTTTACTGCATCTAAATTTGCCACAGTCATGTGGATTGCTGAATTACATCATCTCCAAAATACTCTTCCTAAGAAGGAAGCATGTTAATTGACTGTAAGTAAAAACAGAGAGCATTTTATCGTGGATAATAGCATCAGCAGAAGCATATTGTGTGATTTAAAAAAAAAATCTATATACATAGCAATACATTTTAAATTCTTAAGGGATTGGACAGGCTAGTTGCAGGAATTTTTTTCTGATGTTGGGGGAGTCCAGAACCAGGGGTCACAGTTTAAGAATAAGGGGTAGGCTATTTAGGACTGAGATGAGGAAAAACGTTTTACCCAGAGAGTCGTGAACCTATGGAATTCTCTGCCACAGAAGGTAGTAGAGGCCAATTCACTGGATGTTTTCAAGAGAGAGTTAAGATTTCAAGATTTCAAGATCAATTTATTGTCACATGTACCAATTAAGGTACAGTGAAATTTGAGTTGCCATACTAAGTGAAAAGCAACAAGACACACAGCCACATAAAATAAAATTTAACATAAACATCCACCACAGCGGATTCCGCATTCCTCACTGTGATGGAAGGTAATAAAGTTCAATCAAACTCTCCTTTGTTCACCCGTGGTCGGGGCTGTTGAACCATCCACAGCCGCCGTTGCCGACTGTCTGAAGCCCTCTCGTCGGGATGATCGAAATTCCCCGCGTTGGGACGGTCCGCAGCATTGAGCTCCCAAGTCGGCCTCTTCTTACCAGAGACAACGGGCTTCACGATGTTAAAGTCCACGAGCCCCATGGTTGGAGCTCTCCACAGTCGATCCTCGGCAAAGGATTGCAAGCTTCACGATGTTAAAGTCCGTGCCGCACCCACAGCATGAAGCGACAGGCTGGTCTCCAGGAAAGGCCGCCAACTCCTCGATGTTAGGCCGCAGTGGGGACGGAGATACGATACGGAGAAAAATCGCATCTCCGTCGAGGTAAGAGATTGAAAAAAAGTTTCACCCAATCCCCCCCCCCCCCCCCACACATAAAACAGACCAAGAAACACTAAAACATACTTTTAACACATACTTAAAATAATAAAAACAATAAATAGGACAGACAGACTGTTGGCGAGGCAGCCAGTGCTGGTGGCGCCACCCGGTGGAATAGTTACATATAGCTCTTAGGGCTAACAGAATCAAGGAATATGGGGAGAAAGCAGGAACAGGGTTCTGATTTTGGATGATCAGCCATAATCATATTGAATGGTGATGCTGGCTCGAAGGCCCAAATGGCCTCCTCCTGCACCTATTTTCTATGTTTCTATGTAACTCTACTGCTGTGCCACTATGCCGCCCTATTGTTGCGGCTCACATTGTGGCCCCTGGCCAACAATGTTTTCTTCAGGCCATCGTCTCCAATAGGATGTCCTCAGTCAGCGTGGGGCTCCCTCCCCTCTCACCAGTTGCAGCTTTTTCTGTCGGCTGTTGCATTGTCCGTTCCCCCCTCCACCGCCACCTCCTCTTTTTTTCATCATTTTGTCCACTCCGCTACTCCCCTCTCCATTGCCATTTCCTCCTCCATCTCCCCCAGAGTTGTGACAGAATAAGTTGGTGACTCACCGAGATAAGGAGAAGGAGGCAGAGGTGGAGGGGTGAGGGGACAAGTCGATGGCCGACAGGAAGAAATGGCAGCTGGTGAGAGGGGACGGAGCCCCATGGTGACCGCACACGTGCTCTCAGTGGCGATGGCCTGTGGAAAGTGCTGTCATCCAGGAGCTACAACATGAGCTATAACAACAGCCTCGTCATCTGGACTGTACGGCAGCTGGTGAGAAAGGATTTGCCGGTGCAGACCACGCCAATGGTTTTAAGGTGAAACGACACAAAGTGCTGAAGGAACTCAGCAGGTCAGGCAGCATCTCTGGAGAACATGGAGAGGTGATGCACTGTGAAGAAGGCACCAATCTATATTCTCTAGAGATGCTACCTGACTCGCTGAGTTACACCAGCATGTTGTGCCGATTTGCATATTAACCAGCATCTGCAGTTCTTTGTTTCTACCTAGTTTTAAGGTGTTTCTGACTAGAGTAAAATCTTACGTAAGGGTTTATGGAACGTAACTCTCACGTAAGTTGGGGAATGTCTGCAATGTAAAATGAAGCAGAACCAAAACCAACTAGTCACTGCCAACCAGAAAAGGTGCCCTTTTTCCCACTCTTTGCCTTCTGCCAGTCAGCTAGCCTTCTATCCATGCTGGTACCTTCCCTCTAACACCATGGGCTCTCATCTTCTTTAGCAGCCTCGCGTTCACCACTTCATCAAAAGCCTGAAAATCCAGGTAGACAACATCCACTGACTCTCCCCTGTCTATCCTGCTATTTACTTCCTCAAGGAATTCCAACAGATTCGTCAGGCAACATCTTCACGAAACCAAGTTGACCAGCCTATTTTATCATGTGCTTCCAAGTACACCAAAACCTCATCTTTAATAATGGTCTGTAAAATCTTACCAACCATTGAAGTCAGGCTAAACGGCCTATAATTTTCTTTATGTAGGAAGGAACTGCAGATGCTGGTTTAAACCAAAGATAGACACAAAATGCTGGAGTAACTCAGCAGGACAGGCAGCATCTCTGGAGAGAATGGGTGACGTTCCAGGGTTGAGACCCTTCTTCAGGCTGATGTCAGGGGAGAGGGAGATACATAGATAAGGAAATGTAAAATGTGAAAACAGGACAAATGGGATGAAGTTCAAGGAAAATGTAGAATAGATTATTGTTAGCTGGGAGAAGGTAACAACAGAGCAAACAGAGATAAAAGGTAGACACAAAATGCTGGAGTAACTCAGCGCGACAGGCAGCATCTCTGGAGAGAAGAAACAGGTGACGTTTCAGGTCGAGACCCTTCTTCATAAACAAAGATAAAATGTACTCAGAGACCGTTAGACTGGTTGGAGAACTGGGAAGGAGAGAGAGGGAAAGCAAGAGTTACTTGAAGTTAGGGAAGTCTATGTTCATACTGCTGGGGTATAAGCTGCCCAAGCGAAATATGAGGTGCTGTTCCTCCAATTTGTGCTGGGCCTCACTCTGACAGTGGAGGAGGCCCAGGACAGAAAGGACAGTGTGGGAATGGGAGGGGGAGTTAAAGTGTTTAGCAACCAGGAGATCAGGTAGGCTTAGGTGGACTGAGAGAAGGTGTTCAGCGAAATAATCGCCGAGCCTGCGCTTGGTCTCGACAATATATAGGAGTCCATAATTCCCTATATTTTGCCTCACCCTTCTTAAACAGTGAAGTCCTCTGGAACCATTCCTGATTCTAGTGATTCTTGAAAGATCACTACTAATGCCTCCACAATCACTACAGCCACCTCTTTCAGTTATTGATTTTTTAGTTGCCTTCTGTTGGTTTTTAAAAGCTTCCCAGTCCTTCAGCTTCCCACTAATCTTTGCAATATTATATGCAATCATTTTTAGTTTTATGCTATCTTTAAATTCCCTTGTCAGCCACTGTTACCTCATTCTCGCCTTAGTATGTTTGTTCCTCTTTGGGATGAAAAGATCCTGCGCCTTCCAAATTACTCCCAGAAATTCCTGCCATTACTGCTCCACCGTTATTCCTGAGAGGGTGCCGTTCCCTATCAACTTAAGCCAGCTCTTCCACCATGCCTCTGTAGTTAACTTTACAACAGAAATACTGATGCATCCAATTTCACCTTCTCCTTTTGAAACTGCAGGTCTTCTTTCGTGTCCATCATCTATGTTCCAAATGTTACATCAATGACATCATCCGTCCTGAAAAGGACACAAGCTTCCGGTGATAATCTGTGGGAGCCATCACTTGTTTCCAGCCCCGCGACGTGGACACATCTGCTATGGGGCCGAAATTGCAGGTGAATTCTATCATATTAAGATCACTGCCTCCTAGCGGTTCCTTCACACTAAACTCCCTAATAAAATGTAGTTCATTACATAACACCAAATCCACAATTGCCTTTTTCCTAGTGGGCTCAACCACGAGCTGCTCTAAAAAGCCATACCATCAGCACTACAAATTCTTTCTCTTGGGATCCAGTGCCAAGCTGATTTTCCCAGTCTACCTGCACATTGAAATCCCCCATGACCACTGTAACATTACCTTTCTTACATGCCTTTTCTATTTCCTGATGTAATTTGTACCCTACACCTTGGCTACTATTTGGAGGCCTGTAGATAACACTCATCAGGGTCTTTTTCTCCATGTTCTCCAGGGATGCTGCCTGACCTGCTGAGTTACTCCAGCACTTTGTGTCTTTCCTATCATGTACCCTGCAAATTTTTTAAAATGTTCTTATTGTGCATACCTCCATTTCCTCTGGTGCCTCGTTCCATATACCCATGAAGTAGTGAAAAAAAATTGCCCCTCAGGTTCCTTCTAATTACCTTCCTTCTCACCTTGATTCCTATGTCCTGGGAAAAATGCTCTGTAAATTCACCCTATCTAATACCCTCATTATTTTATACACTTCTAAAAAAATCACCCTGCAGCCTTCTGTACTGCAAGGAATAAAGTCCTGCCCAATCTTCCCTTTTTGCTCAGGTCCTTGAGCCCTGGCAATATCTTCATAAATCTTCTCTGCAGTTTGCAGTTTCATGGTTTCTGAGTATATGGGTTGCGCCCATGAAAAATTTGCCAAATCTTCTCTGCCAATGCCAAACAGCTTATCCTGCTGTTGCTATTGACTCTTGTTTTGAGCTTCTGGTACCCCCAGGTGCTGACAATCAGGTGCCTGATTGGCAGCATCTGTGAGCATGGGCCCTGCTACCGTGGTCAGTAGGTGTCTGCTCCAAGAATCGGCATGCCACGTTTGACTGATCTGGATAGGGCCCGTGCGATAGGGCAACTTCAAGCTGGTGTTCCGCAAAACTACGTTGCGGCATTATTTGAAGTGAGCCCTAGTACCATCTCCAAAGTGAAGGCCAAGTTCCATATAACGGGGGATGTCAGAGACAGGCCGCGAAGTGGGTGTCCCAAGAAGACGACACCCGAAGAAGACCGTTTCATCACCCTGTCAGCACTTAGGAACCGTACGCTGTCTTCTACAGATTTGCAGTCAAGGTTTGCCCTTCACCATCAGGCCCGTTTGCGCTGGTGTCGGCAACACGTGCACTGGAACCTGAACATGTGGAGGAACGTTATGTTCAGTGATGAGTCCAGATTCTGCCTACGGCAGTTGGATCATAGGGTCAAAGTGTGGAGAAGACGCGGAGAACGCTATGCTGATTGCTGCACCGATAGAGTAACATCTTTTGGTGGAGGCAGTGTGATGGTGTGGGGCGGCATCTCCCTCACTGGAAAAACGAGGCTTGTCATCATTGGAGGCAATCTCAATGCAGAGATATCGAGATGAGATTCTGCAACCAGTGGCAATCCCATATCTCCACAGTCTGGGACCGAACTCTATCCTCCAAGATGACAATGCTCGCCCCCACAGAGCAAGGTTTCTCAGAGACTACCTCCAGAATTTGGGAGTGGAGAGGACGGAATGGCCTGCCAGCAGTCCTGACCTCAACCCCATTGAACACTTGTGGGATCAGCTTGGGCGTGCTGTTCGTGCCAGAGTGACCAACACAACCACGTTGGCTGACTTGCGACAAATGCTGGTTGAAGAATGGGATGCCATCCCACAACAGTGTGTGACCAGGCTGGTGACCAGCATGAGGAGGAGGTGCCAGGCTGTTGTGGCTGTGTATGGTTCTTCCACACGCTACTGGGGCTCCTGTTTATTAAATGAATAAATTGTTAAATTGCCAATATGTCTTGTTTCTTCAGACTTCAATCATCCAATCCACCAAACAACACCGAACAAGTCAATGGCAGAATAAGCTGTTTGGCATTGGCAAAGATTTGGCAGATTTTTCATGGGCGCAACCCACATACTCAGCTCTGCTGCTCATCCCACAAATGCATGTTCCTTACAAATGTGGCACCATTTAAAAGGGAAATAAACAGGCTTTCCAACGGTATAAGATTTATTGCCAAGAAGCATTGTTACAACAAAGAAATAATCTACCAAACACAAATTTCCTTACTTTTTGTGCTATGTTTTATATATTATCCTTCAGAATCCTCTCCAGTAACTTCAGCCACAGATGTTAGGCTTACCCATCTATAGTTCCAATACTTTTCTTTGCAACACTTCTTAAATAGAAGCATAACACACGCCATCTTCCAGTTTTCCAGCATCTCACCTATTTCTAACGATGATTCATATATCTCATTCAGGACTCTTGTAATTTCCTTGCTAGTTTCCCAATATGGCTTTGCATAAATCTGATCAGACCCGGAAGAATTTTCTACCTACAGATGTTTTAGAGTGTTCAGCACCTCCTTGACTGTAATAGACTGTCTACAAGATATCTCCATTAACCTTTCTAAGTTCCCTCATCTTTATGTGGTAGTCTTGTCTCCTGCTGTTTTATCCTCAATATAGCAATGTTTCCGCTCATGAAGGATTCAGTCTACATTCTGAAACTGTTCCTATTTTATAAAAATATATTAAGCTTGTTAATTATATCATACAACATTCAGTAAACCATGTATTTTTGGTTTGATACAGGGGTGGGCAGATCTTGATGGGTGTACAGAGGATAGTGTAATATAGTATTTATTCAGTCTCAGTGTAGACAAAATTGCTGCCAGATGTTTTCATCTAATGCATTGCAGATTTTTTTTTCTGTTTTGCCATTCGTGAAATTGGTGACTTTGAGATCCAATTCAGGATTGGAAGGAGTCATTGTTTTGATTCAAAATGGACCAGAGCAAGGTTCATGTGCCCAATACAGTGGTCAAAGACATTTTATTTTTTAATTCTAGAGTGGCACTAAGGTGGCAGATAAAAGCCCTTGATATTGTGTGCAAAACTTCTTTTTTCAGTTTCAGAGCTAGCAAGACAAACAGCAGTGCATAACATGTAGTGTGGACTTTCAGAATATTTGAACGACACGTAGTATGGAGACGAGGTGCATGGGAATGCAATGAATCTTTTTTTAGATTCAAGGTGGAGTGGGGTGGATACAATTGAAGGCACTAGGACCCTGTGAAATTTGACCAGTCCAGTATAAGAACAGGAATATGATAAATTTTGTTCAGTTTAATGGTGGGGAATTGCAAGGATTAGAATCACTTTTTCCTTAGTACCTAATCAGATGTACAGCACTTTGGTCAACGTGGGTTGTTTTTAAATGTGCTATACAAATAAAATTGACTTGACTTGACCTATTGATGAGGAGTCGTGATTACTTTTTCGAAGGGGCGGGATGTCAAGCTATTAATAGTCGGTGTGTGAAGTGGCTGGAGGGCCTTTGTTCAGTTTGAGACTGGGCAGGTACGGTGCTGGCACTAGGACCCCTCGCAGTAAAGGAGGAGTCTTTGTTCAATTTCAGTGTGGGGCGGATACCATCCCAGGCACTAGGACCCGGCGCAGTGCGGGAGGAGTCTTTGTTCAGTTTCCGAGCGAGCGCAGCTGCAGTTTCGGAGCCGGGGAAAGATCTCAATGGGAGCAGGGACCATGGCGCTGAACCTTAGTAATAACAGGCTCGCTTTACTCATAGCCTACGAGGATGTCATCAACGAAAAGACCTCCACCGACTGGTAAGAGCATATCGGCTCAGAGCCGGCGGGATTGGAGGACAGGGGCTTAGCAGTGGAGCGGGGGTTGGGGATAGAGATGAAGATGGAGGGATGCAGATGGTAAATCATAGCAGATCCTGGCTCTGGGTATTGTAGACCAGGGAAATGCACGAGCGCCTCGCTCCGGGCGAACAATAGGACACCCTCGGATGCGAGGAGTTATCATGATGCAACACATGAATATACATTTTATTTGGTACTAAATTGTACGTGCTGTATGCGTTACTAAATATTCATATTTAAATCAACTCAAATTATGGTTATTATATAATGGATTTGATTTCTTAACTAATGATGTGTCGGAATCGTCCTCTGTACCCTTGAGATTTCGTTGCTAAATATAACCATGAAAAACCTGCAGTTAATTATGTTGTCTCACATGCGAGAATGGATTGTTTATATTTACTGAAAACATATTTCGATTCAAATTTTAATTGTTATGGTTGTAAAATATTAAATGGTGCGTGCACTGCACTAAGTGATCGCTGCTGGTGGCAGAGCAGAGGACGACGTTAGTACCTGGGGCGCCTGGTTTGCCCAGTGTTTGTGGACTGAAGTTGCTATGTCGAAGAATTTGAGCCGCTAAAGGGTGTTGTGTGATGGACAAATCTCTGCACCCCCAACGCCTTGCGCTTACGGAGAGGTGGCAATCGGTGAAGCCCAAATCTCTGCCTTTGTTACATTGTAACGCGGGCTGAAAGGACAATGCAACTCATCAGATGCAAATCAAGCCGCAATTTATGTCTCTTCTCTGTCTCTCTCTCTCTCCTCCCCCCCCTCTCTTTATCACCACCACCCACACACATTTCGTTGGGCTTATTTAGGTGCCTGAACATCTGTGCAGTGTGACCAATGCTTTGTGTGCCCTATGCGATGACAAATGCAATCTTGTTCATTTTATGGAGTTATACGATGATAATGGTTATTTTATTGACCATCCCCTCTGTGATCTGTGACGAATAATGCAGTTGGTGTGATTGATTATAACGGCACACGGGGAAGGGAGGGGAGGGGATGTAATTAGCAAATGTTTTTGAATTATACTTCAAGCCTTTTGTTCAAATTTTCTGAATTTCATTTGTAAAATAAGATTGCATATGCATCACTCGTTGCCTTGGCAATCTAGTCGGTCTGAAGTGAATGTTATAAAAAAAAATTATGGCATTGTGTGTTGTGCATGTGTTTTTCAGCAATGTTTAAATGATATGGAAATTGTTTTGGTAGCAGTGTGGTTTGCAGTTTCTTTCCGGGAGCGATGTTTAAAAAAAAAAAAACACAGGAAAGTGCTCCAGTATTGAACTTTCATATTATAGTTCTGGATGTTCTTAATCCCTATGTTAATAGGATTTTTCTTTATCTATTCAAAGCTACATCATTTTAAAAGAAATCCAATAAAAGGACTGGACAAAATCCTTGAGTCGAAGCAAATCAAATCTATTTCTAGATTTGATGGTATTCAATATTATCCAATGAGCCTGATGTACAGGCCTTTTCCATTTATTACCACTTTTGACGTTTGTGTTTTGCTGATACTTACATGAGTCAGAGTCATATGGAATGTGCCCTCAGGCCCAACTTTCCCATGCTGACCAAGATGCCCAATCTACACTCGTCTCCTGCCCATATTTAGCCAATAGCCCTCTAACCCTTTCCTACCCATGCAAATGTCTGAATGTATTTTAAATGTTATAATATGTGTCTCAACTACTTCCTCTGGCACTCAATCTATATACCCACCACTCTTGGTGGGGAAAAGTTACCCCTCGGGTTCCTATTAGATTTTCCCCCTCTAACCTTAAACCTATGTCCTCTTGTTCATGATTCCCATACTCTGAGTAAAATACTCTATACATATACCCTACTCCTCTCATGATCTTGTACACCTCCATAAGAACACTCCTTGTCCTGCACTCCAAGGAATAAAATCCTATCCTGCCCAACCAACCCCTAGAGCTCGGGTCCTCAAATTCTGGCACATCCTCATAACACTTCTCTGAACTCTTTCTAGCTTTACAACTTTCCCATAGGAGGGTGATGGAACATGATACTGCAAATATGGGCTTACCAACGTCTTGTACAACTGTAACATAACATCCCAACTAGTATACTCAATACCTGATTGATGAAGGCTATGTACCAAAAACCACTTTGACCACCCTATCTGCCTGTGACACCACTTTCAAGGAACTATGAAGCTGCAATCCTAGATCCATCTTCACTACAACACTCCCCAGAGCCCTGCCATTCATGGTGAAGGTCCTACTCTGATTTGACTTCCCAACATGCAACACCCTGCACTTATCTGCATTAAACTCCTTTAACCATTCCTCAGCTCGTTTGCCCAATTGATCAAGATCCTGCTGTAAATTTTGATAACCATCTATGATGCCACCCACTTTAGTGTCATCTGCATACTTATTAATCACGTTGTCAATATTTTCATCCAGATCTTTGATATAAACCTCAAATTGCAATGGGTCCAGCACTAATTCCTGAGGCACACGACTCGTCACAGGTCTCCAGTCCGAAAACAACCTTCTAAAATCACCCACTGCTTCCTACCATGAAGCAAATTTGCTATCCCATCTACTAGCTCACCCTGGATTCCATGCAATCTATTCTTCCAGCACAGCCTACCATGTGGAACTTTATCAAATGCTTTGCTGGTCCATCTGGACAACATCTAAGTTTTCCTCAACCTTTTTGCTTCTACTTCAAAATCAGATTTATGAGACACGAACTCCAATATACAAAACCAACTAACTATCCCATATCAGCCAATTTTGACCCAAATGAAAATATATCTTGTCCCTCAGAATACTCTCCAGTAACTTTGCCTACCACAGATGTTAGGCTCACTGGTCTATACTTCCCAGGCTTTTCCTTGCAGCCCCTCATGAAAAGAGGCACATTAGCCACTCTCCTGTCTTCTGGCACTTCACCTGTATCTAATGTGGATTCTTAGATCTCAGACAGGGCACCTGCAATTTCTTCTCTAGCTGCCCACAGTGTCCTTGGATATATCTTATCAAGCCTGGGAGATTTGTTTATCTTTGTATGCCTTAGGATCTCCTCAACCATAATGGTGATTGTCTTCAAGACACCCATTAACTATCTCAAGTTTCCCAGTCTTTGTCTTTCTCCATGGTAAAAACAGAGGAGAAATACTCATAGAGGAACTTGACCATCTCCTGCAGCTCCACACAAAGATGATCACTGGTTTCTGAGAGACCCCATTCTCTTTCTAGTCACCTTTTCCTTAATGTACCTAAAATCTCTCCCAGATTTCCCATAAAACTCTGGATTCCCCTCTAAATTATGTGCCAGAGCTATCTGCTGCCTCCCTTTTGCCCTCTTGATTTCCATCTTAAGTATGCTCCTCAGTTCCTGGAACTCCTCCAGGGATATACTTGATCCCAACTTCCTATACCTGTCCCATGAATCCTCCTTTTTACTGACTAGAGTTTCCCTTTCTTTTGTCATCCAAGCTTCCTCATGCCCAACTACCTTGCCCGTAACTCTAACAGGAATACACATAACCTGAACTGTGGTCATCACACTTTTAAAAGCATCCCACTTTCCACTCATTCCTTGTCTGCAAACAACATTTTCCAATTGACTTGAGCAAGTTCTGGTCCAATACCATCAAGATTGGCCTTGCCCCATTTCAGAATTTTAACACGTGGGCCCGCCATGTCATTATCCATAACTAACTTAAAGCTAAAAGAACACTGGTCATTGGTCCCAAAAGGCTCACCCATTAACACTTCAGTCACTGCCCTTCCCAATTTCATAAGAGTAAATCAAACTTTTTTCCTTCTATTTGGGCCTTTTCTAAACACATTTTCCTGAACATCCCAAAGACATACAGGTTTGTAGGTTAATTGGCTTGGTAAATGTAAAAATTGTCTCTAATGGGTGTAGGATAGTGTTAATGTGCGGGGATCGCTGGTCGCCGCGGACCCGGTAGGCCGAAGGGTCTCTTTCCATGCTGTATCTTTAAACTAAACATTTGACAAATTCCTCCCCGTCTATGCCTTTGTACTATGACAGTCCTTGTCTATATTGGGAAAATTAAAATCCCCTGCGATAACAACTTTATTAGTCTTGAATCTGTATGCAATCTCCTGGCATATTTTCCTGTTTTAATTCCCATTAACTATTTGGGGGCCTGTAGTACATTCCCAACAAGGTGAACATCCCCCCCCCCCTTTTTTTTTTCTCAGCTTCACCCATATAACCTCACAGAATAAGCCATCAGTAATGTCATTTGAGACTATTGCTATGACATTCTCCTTGATCAATTCAGCAACAAGCCCTCCTCTTTTACCCCCATCTCTATCTCTCCTGTAGCATATGTACCTTGGAACAGTAAGCTGCCTGGCCTGTCTCCGTCTTAGTTGGGTTTCTGTAATGGCTACAACAATCCAGTCTCCCGTACCTATCCACCCTCTTGAGTTCATCTGCCTTGCCCGTCAGGACTTTCGCATTAACATAACTGCAATTCAATACGACTGTCCTTCCTCGCTCCCTGCCATGCTGCTGCTTATGCTACCCACTGAATTTTCTTTCATCACCATCCATACTGATTTTCAGCCATGGGGAATAATTTTGAATCAACCTAGGTAACCAAAGCAGATAGAAGCCACTTAAATGTAATAATCACTTCAAAGCTTGACAATTTGTGCTGAACAGATTTGCGTCCATATTAATTGTACCTTTTCTTGCTTCTTTTGCATCTCGTTAATCTGCTTTATTTCATTAATGCTTTGCGCTTTTCTTTCACATTCCTTCTTTGGTCTCGGTCCTACCCATTTTTTGCATTCCCTCTATTCCCATTTTTCTTGGTGCCTCTTTTCAATTAACACTTTCTCTTAAAAAATGTCCCAATTGATTTGGGATGTGGCAAAGATGGAATTTTAATTCTTAAATTAGTGGAGCAACTCAAATTAGAAAAGTAATATATTCTGAGTGCATTCAAGATGCCGCCGTCTTGGAGCAATAAGCATCACCATTAGAAGTGAACATACTGGACCTTGTGTTGGAAAATGAGCCCGGCCAGGTGATTGGTTTCGGTTGGCTGCCGGTGACGAGTGGTGTTCTGCAGGGGTGGAGTTGCTACTTTTCACATTATATGTTGATGATCTGGATAAGGGAATTGATGGTGCTGAGAACAAAGAGGGACCCGGGAGGGTGGGAGGAAAGAAGGAAGAGGCACGATATTGAATCATTTTGGCACTTTGTCTGCGCCCTTTATGTGGCGACTCCTGTGTATTTGTTCTGTATGCAAACAAAGAATCTCACTGTACTGAGTACACGGGACAATGAAGTATCAATCAATCAATTTCTAAATGGGGAGAGGATTCAGATATCGGAGGTGCTAAGGAACTTGGGAGTGCAGTGCAGGATTCGCAATAGGTTAATTTGCAGCTTGAGTCTGTAGTAAGGAAGGCAAATGCAATACTGAGGGGGCTAGAATATAAAAGCAAGGATGTAATGTTGTGGCTTTATAAGACACTGGTAAGGCCACATTTGAAATATTGTGAGCAATTTTGGTTCTCGTATCTGATGAACAATGTGCTAGTTTTGGAGAGGATCCAGAGGAGGTTTACAAGAATAATCCTGGGGATGATTGGGTTAACAGTATGAGGAGTGTTTGAAGGCTCTGGGGCTGTACTGAGTCAAGCTACCGAATAATAATGGTCTTAGATAGAGTAGATGTGGAAAGGATGTTTCCAGTAATGGGATAGTCTAAAACCAGAGGGCACAGCCTCAGAATAAAAGGACATACCTTTAAGAGTGTAAAGGAATATCTTTTGGCCTGAGGGTGGAGAAGCTGTGCAGTTCATTGCCGCAGATGGCTGTGGAAGCCAAGATATTGGGTATGTTTAAAGTGGAGGATCTTGATTAGGAGGTGTGTCAAAGGTTATGGAGGTAAGACAGGAGAATGGGGTTGAGAGGGAAAAATAAATCAGCTGTGATTGGATGGTAGAGTTGACTCGTTGGGCTGAATGGCCTAATTCTACTCAAGTCTTATGATCTTATTGGTGTTTCAGTGTTCTGAAGTAATTCTGGCAATATTCCTGCACTTAAAAAATGATAACTTTAGGTTCTTTAAAAAAAAAAAGTTCCTGTAATATTGAAAATGAAAAGTAGGTAACGGAACAAATTTCTTATCTGTCTTTGAGTAAAGGAAGTGGATAATATATCTGAAATCTTTACAGATACTAAGAATGAATCAAATAGTTTATTCCTTTGAGTGCAGGAGGCTGAGAGGTGCTTTTATCAAGGTGTATAAAATCACGAGGAGAGTAGTTAGGGTGAATGCAGTGTATTTTTTCCCAGGATAGGATAATCTAGAACTAGAGGGTATAGTTTTAAGGTATGAGGGGAGAGATTTAATAGGAATCTGACTGGCAACTTTTTCACTTGAGGGTGAAGGTTATATGGAACAAATTGCCAGAGGAAGTAGCTGAGTCAGGTGCAATAACTACATTTAAAAAACATTTGGATAGATGGATAGGAAAAGTTTGGAGGGATGTTGACCAAATGTGTGCAAATAGGACCAACATAGATGGAGAATCTTGGTCAGACTGGACGAGTTGTGCCTGATTGTGGTGTATTACTTCATGACTCTGTGACCGGAGCTTGGACTGGAAAGTTAAAATAAGCTAGTAACTATTTTAATTAAAAAAGGCACTAAACCCCGATAGATCCTCTGTACTTGACAGTTTCCAAGCTAAGGTTTCAAAGAAAGTAATTGAGGAACGTTTGAAATGTTTCAGTCTTCCAAATGCTCCTTTGATCTCTGTACTTTTCTTGGATTGGAAAATTCCGAATCTCACAGTTTAATGATTGCCATCTTCCAATTTCTTATAGTTTTGTTAATCAAATAGCTCAATTTGGGAAGTAATTGGAATCCATTATTAAAGGCATAACAGTTCAGCACTTGGAGCCATGTGATAGAACGGAATAGGAAACACAATGGTTGATAAAGGGAGATTATGTCTGAAGAACATCATGGAATTTTTGGGAATTTATTCAAATGTTGGACAGGGTCATATTAAAGGGTTTATTTTATATTGAGGTTGAACTTTTACCATGTTAAAGCAACATTTATTAGCATTCACACGCACACCGAGTGAGGCCTTCTGGTAATGGAATTCTGTTGCACGTCAAGTGTGATAGAGGCATATGTTATATAAACAAATGACCTCTGCATTGCCAGCAGAGAGGAGATGATGTCTGGAGGATAGAGGCTGGAGATGGGAAAATAAGAGTACAGGGTTATGGGAGAGTAGGAAATAAACATGAGTTTGCATCTTTGGGGTTTGGATCAGTTGAATGGGGCAATTAGATAAAGGTGTCACTGTTCGGGTTAATTTATTTAAACATTTAAAACACTACAATTGCGTACATTGTAACCTTTCTGCTGGGTTAGTCTCGGAGAAGAGAACATAAAAAAAATTGGAACCAAACCTTTCTGGAGGTAGACACAAAATGCTGGAGTAACTCAGCTGGACAGGCAGCATTTCTGGAGTGAAGGGATGGGTGATGTTTTGGGTCGAGACCTTCTTGGAAGAAAGCTGGCTTGGACCTCATGGAAAAAGATGCTAAAAATATGCAATATATTTCCACACAAAGAAACAGGTAATTTTCAATTAACAATTTTCCGTCTGAGATCCATCATTTTTGTTAGGTAATAATATAATGTGACGTCAGACTAATGTAGTTAGTTGCAGTTTGAATACCAGTCAGCTGTGACTTTATCATTTCATGGTATGTCCTGTTACTATTTTCCCTTGTGTACTTTATTTAATCTTGTATTTTAGATTTTTGGTGAAATTTTGAAAATCTGATTAATTCATTCTCTATAATTATTCAAAATATTGGTTCAATTAGGTTATGCTGATATTTTATAGTACATACCTGGCATTTGGTCAGAGAACTCCAATTGTTTTAACAGTAGCTGGAGTTTGTTCATAAGATGTACAATGGGTTGCTGTAGTGGGTGATTTTAACTTCCATTATATTGCCTGGGAATTACTCGGTGCAAGGAGATTAGATGGGGCAGAATTTGTTGGGTGTATCCAAGAAGGTTTAACTGTATGTAGTCTGACTCGAGGAGAGACCATACTGGACCTTGCCTTGATAAATAACTCTGGCCAGGTGTTATGGTGGAAGAGCATTTTGGAGGTCACAACTTCGAAGGGCCTCAACCTGAAAATGTCACCAACTCCTTCTCTCCAGAGATGCTGCCTGCCCCACTGAGTTACTCCAGCATTTTGTGTCTATCTTCCATGTAAACCAGCATCTGCAGTGGGAAAGTTTAATGGAGATGTGCGAGGCAAATCCTTTTACACAAAGAGTGGTAAGTCCCTAATGTCCCTAAACCATCCTGGATGCCTTGGAATTCTTTGGCAAACCTGGACTTGTGAACTGCAACAGTAGGTACAGGTATCCACCCAGTAGGATAACATCTGTGCTGCAAACATAACATTCAAAAGTAAGTTAAATGATAAACTATAATAGCAGTTAAACCACCTATCCGTGATTGTGTCGTTAAATTGGCTCAGTACACAGATTCTAGCATGCACTTTGGTGTTTTTGAAATACAGGACATTTTGAGCCTCAATTGTAAAGTGCAATTGAAATCCATGTCAAATCAGTCAGTCGTTAATGTTAATTAACACACTCCCCCTAAATACATATGCTGAGTGTATCAAAATGGGCACTACTAATATATTTTCAGCTGAAACTCGAGTTGAGATGACGCACTTACATCGAGAAAGTAATTAGGCACTACTTCCAAATGACATCACTTGCAGCTGTAAAACCAAACAAGAGAGCCTCCTGGATGCAATGGGGCAGTCATTTTTTACCTTCTGAACTAATCAAAGTTTCTTAACTGTTTTATTGTATTCAAAGTAAGCACTGGAGTCTAACATGGCTCAGCTCTCGTCCATGAGATATGAGGCAGTAGCTCATTGTCTGAGCTGATGCCTTTTCTGTCCTGTTCTCAGGATCTGCAAACATCGCATGGCTCAATACAACTCTCAGTTTCAAATATCAGCCCCAGCGGAAACCCGTCTGCATTTAACATTGACCTAAACAAAGTTGAGGATCAATATCAGCTGATGTGTATAAACGTTGCTCGGGCATTAAACACAGAACTTGTGCATAGCTGGAGGAGTTTCAGTCAAATGACCTAACTCAGGTTTTGTTGTGTTGGAACACCTTTTGCAGTCAACAGTTTCTGGATCAAATCATTTATAATATTTTTAAGACGGGCTTTATAATGAAGGATTTATGATTTTTGGGGAGATGGTTGACATTATCATTTCTTGTGGGGTTTAGTCATGTGACTTCCTTCACATGTCAATGGTTGACAATCGCGTATTGACTGGTGCTTTCAACAGGATTGCTGAGTGCTGCATGTTGCACCCATGACGGGTGAGTGAATGGTGGGCATCACATGCGATAATCCTGTGTATTTGGGTTGGTGACATATGAATGGAGAATTGTAAATATTACATACATATTTTTAAAATGGTGCAAGGATAAACACACCAAACATAGGCCAGTCATTTTAACCTTGATAGTGGAGGCTCTTAGAAACTAGAACAAGTGGGGACTGATCAGAAAATATGGATTTTGTCAAATTGTGCTTAACAAGATATTTTCGATGAGGTAACGGAGTAGGTTGTAGTGTATGTGGTTAATCATTAAGATTAATTTTCATGGAATAATCAGGTATAGCTATAAAACTAGTTGAAGGAGGATTAATGAACAGTTTTTTTTCAGACTGGTGGGAGGTATTCAACTGAGTTCTCCATGGTTGGGTACAAGGGACAATACTGTTCTTAACAGATGTTAATAGAACGTAGATCATAAAGTAGAGCATAAGAACAGGCCCTGCGGCCAACAATATCTGTGCCGAAAATGATGCCATGACCATTACTCATCACCCTGCACATAACCCATATTCCTCCATTTCGTGCATATCCATATGCCTATCCAAAAGTCTTTTAAATGCCACTAATATATCTGCTTCCACCACCAACCACAGAAGTGCATTCTAGGCACTTGCCACCCTCTGTGTAAAACAAAACTTGCCCTGCACATCTCCTTTAAACTTTGCCCCTCTCACCCTAAAGCTGTGCCCTCTGGTATTTGATTTTTTTTCACCATGGGGAAAAAGATTCAGACTGTCTAATTTTTCATAATTAGAAAGTTCATAATTTTTTATAATTCTATTAGGTCTCCCGCAACATCTGGCATTCCTGAAAAACAATCTCAGTCTGTCCAACCTCTCCTTGTAGTTAATAACCCCTAATCCAGACATCATTCTGGTAAACCTCCTCTGCACCAAGTCCAAAGCCTCCACAACCTTCCTGTAATGGGGCAACCAGAGCTGCATGCAGTGCTCCAAATGCTGCCTAACCAAACTGCTACAAAGCTGCAGCATGACGTCCTGACTCTCAACTTACTAATCAACCCTTCTACGTATATATCCAAATAATTTACAATCACAAATAACAGCGGTCCCAGTACAGATCCCTGCGAAACTCCACTGGTCACAGACCTCCATCCTGAATATTATCCTTCCACCACAACTCTGTCTTCTATTAATAATATAGTTCTAAATCCGTACAACCTACTAATCTTGTACATTTTTTAATCATATAGTCTACCATGGAGGACTTTATCAAATACCTCGCTAAAGCTCATGGAGACAACATCTACCGCCCTACCCTCATTGATCACCTTCGTCACTTCCCCAAGAAACTCAATGAAGTAATGATTTGTAGAGGGCATAATTTGCAAAATTTAGATGACAAAAGGTTGAAAGCATAATGAACTATTAGGAAGATAATAATAGACTTCTAGGAAAATATAAACACACTGCTAGATTGGGTGGACACATGGCCTGAAATTCAATGTGGAAAAATGTGTGTGTTACATTTGATAGGATGGAGAAAAACAACATAAATTGGAAGTAAAGGAAAACAGATTTAGGGCAGTTTGTTCATAAATCATTAAAAGTAACAGTTCATTTGAAATAACCAAAAGTGACATGAGGAATATATTTTCACATACTGTGGTTAGGGTGTAGCATACATTAGTAGTGGGCACATTCATTTGTGCTGTTCAAAAGGGCACTTACTAAGTACTTGAAAGAAATGAAAATGAGACTTTTAGGTAGAGCATGAGTGAAGTGAGGCTGGCTGGATTGATCTTTCATTAAACCAACAGGGTTTGATGGACTAAATGACCTTGCTGTGTCCTTTGTGTTACTTTCAACAGTGCAGTTATTTTGCCTTTTTTTTTTCCTTGCAAATGTGTTGCATTCATATTTGAACATTGAACTTGATTCTAATACTTTAAATCCATGTCCCCATTTTCTGAAGGAACCTTTTACAATATCTGCCTCAGTTAAATATTTTGGTGTAACACATCCTCGTTATTACACCAGAGTGTCAGACTCAATTTTTGTGTTTAAGTCTTTGGATTGGAAGTTGAACCAGGAATTCTGAATCAGGTGAGACTGCTGCCAACTGCACGACAGCTGACACTAATGCACTTGGGGATTTTTATTCAGTTTTAAATTATTAAGAAGAGCCGGAAGAGCCTTGTCGTTATTCAAACCTCTATAATTACCAATACATTTTGATTCCAAGAACTTCTGATGGATGAGTGTTTTAATTGGCCTAGCAATGAGGTCTTTCCATGTGAATCACTATCATCACCCTCTGCATCTGGGGGGTGAGCATATTGCCTTGTAATAAAAACTTTGTTGTTAAATCTTATCTTTTCCTTAATCTATTTTAAACGTTTAACTGTGTGAGATCTCCAGCTGTTTTTGGTTGCAAAAATGCAACAACATTCTTTCTCAATCATAGTTATAGCATGGAAACAGACCTTTCGGCCCAACTCATCCATGCCATCCAAGCACCCATCTAAGCTAATCCCATTTGCTCCTGTTTGATTCATATCTGTCTAAACCTTACCCGTCCATGCATCTGTGCATATGGTTTTAAATGTTTTAGTCATAACTGAGTGCAACAGAATATCAAAAGCAGTGTGCAGAACTAAAGCTGCTACGCACGCCGAGGTGGTGATGAAAACAGAGTCTCGGGACCCACTGGTACCAGGTGTTTGCTATGTAATCAAGAAAGGCATTTATCCACACATTAGTAAAAAGTGAGTCCGAGTAGCCATTTTTCTTGCAATGCCATATGCATGTGACACAAATTCACTCGCATAGTTTGTGGTGACATTGTGCATTTTAATGCTAAACATAAGAAACACTAACCCTTGCATCCAATTAGCTGGTATTATATTTTTATATTTTGTGCTACTAGCAGTCATTGGATATTTAATCATCATTGAATTGTCTCTGGAATTGCTGTCAGTGATTAATCAATACTTCATCTGCTTTGGTGGCTTGACTGAAAATCCTGATGGGATGATTTCCAAATATGAAAGGAGGTCATTAAGACATTATACAACTGCAGATCCAAAGCAAATAATGGTGCTGTAATGAGGAGCCAAATTCCAACTGTGCACTTTGCTCCTTTTGCTGATTCTCATGCAAAGTAGAGGGGAAGCCATTCCATATTCTATCAGCTGGATAATGCTCTCAGCATGACAAATGTCATTTGCCATTTCAGCTACAGTCTCACAGTAAAATTATTTTCTCAAGAGATGTATAAAACTGGCCTACGTATGTTTTCACTAGTTAAAAATATAGATTCGTGATGGTAATGTTCTCTATAAATACTTTATAAATCTTGATTATTTTCAGGAATATAATTAAGAAATGTCACCACATCGATATTTTGTTTTAATCAGTGCTACTGCAGATACCATCTCCTGTTATTCCATAAGTTAATTTAACAATCTGTATTTTATTTTACCATTGCATTCTGGCATCAGTCATAGAAATGCTCTTTGGTCCACTAAACCCATGCTGACCATTGCAACCATTTACACGAATCATACACTAATCCCTTTTTAATTCTCCCAATATTCTTAACTCCTCCCAGTTTCTACCAGTCATCTGCATACCAGGTGCAATCTACAAAGGTCAATTAACTTACCAAACTGCCCATCTTTGGGATTTGGGTGGAAACCCATGTGGTCACAGGGAGAATATACAAACTCCACAGATTGGACCCAGGCAGCTGAAGCTGTAAGGCAGTATCTTTATTAACTAATGTGTATTAATTTTGTATGTTTAAAAAAAACCCAACTATATTGATGCTTCAAGATTGAACATAAGCCCAGGGCAACATCGTAAGTACCAGCGTCTCATTCTTTTCCTCCTTTTAGTATCTTTTCCATATGACTAAAGATTGATGACGGATGATTTTCAAGAAGTTAACACTTGCTTTCAGAATCTCTGCTCATGATGAGCATTCCTGATTTATGATATTTACAATAAATTAGCACATTATATAACATGATTCTAATCAAACTTAATTATTGGATGAATGTTAGTTTTTGACTGAGCCCACTATAGCGGCAGATGTCATATTCTGTTGGTTTGATGAATTGGTGATTATTTTCCATTCAATAACTTTTAAAGCACTATATTAAACTGTTGTTTTATTTGAGTTTATTGGGTAGACAAAAGATTTAAGGAAGCAAGAGATAATTCATAGGTAGGAAAAAATCTGCAGATGCTGGTTTAAATCAAAGGTAGACACAAAATGCTGGAGTAACTCAGCGGGTCGGGCAGCATCTCGGGAGAGAAGGAATGGGTGACATCAGTCGCATGTAGTAAGTAAACATGCTCATCCAAGCTTGACCTTTTGTTGATGGAATAATGAGCAAGCCTTTGACCCAGATTCCCAGACTCAATAGCCTAGTTATTGGGATGCATGTAAGAAAATCTACCCACGGATGGTCACATTACTTTCAGTAAGAGACCAAAGATAAATGTTTGTGGAATAGGCTGTTGCCATCTGTACTACTCTCAAATAATGAAATTAACTTTGTAGAATACGCAGCATAGAAAAGTTGAAAGGAACAGTTTCAAATACAGGCAATCACTGTCGCGTAATCAGCATCTTGCGTAAACTTGCACAATTCTTTAAGCCCACAGACAGCGAGGTGGTCTCACGAATCAAGAGTGTTTTATCGTTATATGCCCCAGATAGCACAATGAAATTCTTACTTTCAGCAGCACCACAGAAATCAATGTCAGAGCTCCCATATCACCTCCATGTCGAATAGTATTCATTTTACAAGCAGTAGCACTTACGTTTCCAACTAGTGTAACATCCGACACACAAGGGATGACTTACTTAAGTTGGGTGCCTCTGTATTGCCAATTTGGTTGCAGAGGTGGCAGTGGCAGCCCTGACTTGATGGGCCATTTAAAAATAAAGTGCAAGACAACTGAGTGTAAATATGAAAGGCCACCTTTAAAGCTCATTCTCTGGATGTGGGTCGTGATACCAAGTGCTAACACTTATTGTCTATCTCAAATATTTTTTAATACAACTGACTTACTGCTTTCAGGAACACAATGAATGCTGCCACCTGATCTGGGCATGGTTTTAACCATTTTGTTGTGTGCCGGGAGTTGTGTATAGTTGGGTCATGCTGTGGTAATTTACCTTCTTAAAAACAATCGCAGAATCATCAATGATTAATGGTGATTACCGGTCAATTCTTCTTTGTTTTTAATATCCAGTCTTTTGCAATTGAATTCAAATTCACAAATCCCTGAAATGAATTTGAACTTTAATTTGCCTCGTGAAATAATCTAGGACTCTGGAGTTCCAGTCTTGTAACAAAGCTGCTGCACTGCAGTTTCTACTCGTGTACCACCTTTGTCAGTCTGAAGGGTCTCAACCCGAAACGTCACCCATTCCTTCTCTCCTGAGATGCTGCCTGACCTGCTGAGTTACTCGAGCATTTTGTGAATAAATACCTTCGATTTGTACCAGCATCTGCAGTTATTTTCTTATACCTTTGTTTGGCTAGTCTGCTGCTGTAAGGAGAGGGCATTGACTGAACCACATTGTCAACAGGATAATTTAATACATACTCGCAGTGAAGGCTCACAAAGATGAGGTCTGCTAACAATGTATCTTTATTTCAGATATTCCAAACTTGCCAGAAGTTTTAAATATATTTGGATCAGGAAGCAGCTGAGCAAAGACCTGAAAATGAACACAATTATCTGTCTGTTTTATAAATGTCAAGCAATCTGCTTCATCAGGGCAAAAATATTTGAGACATGCAAAATGGCTCTGTGATGTGAGAGTTAGGATGCTGTAGAAGTCTTTTGTCAATTCTTGCTATGCCTTCTGTTGCATGCTGAAGAGTTAGTCACTACAAAGAATCATGGACATTTCCGGCAGGGTAGGAGTCCATTCAACCTATTATGTCTCTGTAGGCTACCAAAGAACTATTCAGAATAATCATATTTTTGAGCTGTTTGATTGCATTCTTGTAGGTTATAGCACGTGGAGTTTTCGCCCCCATTGTGTTAAATGTGATGACTGCCTCCTCCAATATTTAGTAAGCGCAAGAATTTAAGCTTCTTTTGAATGGGGAAATATTTTTTTGCAAAAGCCCTTTCATTAATTTAACTCGAGTATATAAAAATGGAAAATATCCATACAGGCCACTAATTTGAAAGAGCTTGATTAATGGTAAGCTATTCCAGTCCAGCTATTCTTTTATCCTAACTAAACTTTTCAACTGGCTACATCCTCATTAATCTGCTTGGCACCCTTTAGAGCGCTCTCATCTCTGAACATGGCAGTCTAGCTGCCCCTAAACATGCTTTCTAGTACAATTTCCCACTTTTTTACTGTGCCTTGGTCAATAAACAGAATGACATTGATTAGTTTGCAAAGCAGTGAACTTAAATCTGAAAATGTCGATGTTGTGCATTTTGGGAGTGCTAATGGTGCTAGGATACATACAATGAATGATGGAACCTGGGGAGGTATCACAAAATGCTGGAGTAACTCGGCGGGTCAGGCAGCATCTCTGGAGAGGAATGGGTGACGTTTCGGGTCGAGACCCTTCTTCAGACTGATGTGGTCGAGACCTTCTTCAGACTGATGTCAGTCTGAAGAAGGATCTCGACCCGAAACGTCACCCATTCTTTCTCTCCAGAGATGCTGCCTGACCCTGCTGAGTTACTCCAGCATTTTGTGATACCTTCGATTTGTACCTGCATCTGCAGTTATTTTTGTATGGAACCTGGGGAAGATGGGAGCTTGGTGTTCATACTTTGGAATCTATGTAGGCAACTGCACAGGTAGATAAGAAGCTTAACAAAGCATAGGTGATACTTGCCTTCAATAGACAGGCATAAATATAAGAGCAAGGAGATTATGGAGAACTATTTTGGTGATGATGGTACAACTATTGGTTGGGTCACAGCTGAAGCACCAGGTGCATTCTAGTTGCCGCACTCTAGTAAGGCCATGACTGCACAGGAAAGATGCACATGAGGTTTGTCAGATATTGCCCGGGATGGAAGCATTTCAGCTGTAAAGAGAGACTATTTGTTTTCCTGGGAGTGGAGAACTTACTAATGAGCAAGAGGGCACCCCTAGTGAGAGGGGCACCTGATTGGGGTATGCAAAATTATGCAAAACAGATGGCGAGAAATCTTCCCCTTGGAAGGGGTGTCTTTCTCAAGCTGCAGCAAATTTGGGTGAGGAGAGGAATATTTAGAGTGGATATAAGGTTGAATTGTTTTCAGCCACAGGGTGATTGAAATCCGGAACACACTGGGTGAGTGATGAAGACTGGTACATCGACAATATTTAAAAACACTTATGATGCATCATAGCAAAATGGCTATAGGCTCAGTTCCAGAAAATGCAATTCGTATATTGATGTCTGACGTGGAAATGATTAACGGAAAAGCATGTTTCCCTAATGTATGACTCCAAGTGAAATCAACAGTGTTTAATTGTCATATGCAACAGGAACACGTCAATGACATTCTTACTTGTTGCAGCTTTACAGGCACAATAACACAACACAACAAATAAATATACAATAATACAACAAATTATCATTAATACTAGGTAACCAGACCATAATAATGCACATCAAAGTGCTTAATGCATCCTATATAAAGTCTATAACAGTTTGTTGCTGAGGTAGGGTTGTGGTTACGATTGTGCTGTCTGGTTCAAGTGGTTGATGGGAAGAAGCTGTTTTTGAGCTTGGAGGTAATGGTTCTTAGAGTCCTGTGCTGATGGTAACAGTGAAATGAGAGTGTGGTCAGGGTTGTGTGGGTCTTTGATGATATCTATCTGCCGATAGCAGCACCCTTGCAAATCCTTTAGATGAAGCGAAGGTTAATACAGGGAGGTTGAACCTGATTTTCCGGCAATCAATGGTTGCCGCCCCCCCCATATAAACCAGACAAAATTAAGAGAGCTCATTTGAAATTCCCTAAGTGGCCACAGATGGCATTGTAAACAGAATATGAATGGAATGATCTGCTGACCCATCTTTGGCTCCTGCCGCCTCCCCGGCTGTTTGGAGCCCCAGCTTTCGAGCCCCTCTCACCTATTGGTTTATCTTTATCCAATCCCATGACCACCGCCACTTGCTTCACCCGTCTCTGTCCACTCGGCCGCTTCCCTTCCCCCCAGCCTACCTTCGCTGCCGCAGCCTCCATCTCCCGTTGTCGACATACACCATCTTGGAAGCGACAGCAGGTGAGGCGATGGAGCCCCATGGGAACAGGCCTGAAAATAGTGAGTCATGTGGAAGGCTATAACGTGAGCCACATCAACAGCCGTGCAAACTGGTGAAGAAAGTGCTGGAGTAACTCAGCCAACTGAATCAGTCTTGAGGAAGGGTCCCAATATCATCTATCCATGTTCTCCAGAGATCCTGACTTGCTGAATTCCACCAGCACGTTGTGTCCTTTTGTCTATTAACCATCTTCAGCAATAAGGGGCATCACTCTTCGACAAGGTCCGTTACAACAAGGGTTTACTGTAAACGGGTCAACGGGACCTGTGGAAGACCATGAAGGTACATTACTGTTCTCCCTTGTGAGCATAGAAAGCATTAAACTTGTCCAGAAATTATGCATCATTGTGATTTAAGCTTTGTCGGAGGTAAAAGTGTGCAAGTGTGGAGGTATCATTCTCCAAGCTGTCAAAATGGCCGAACATCCTCCAGTTTAGTCTGAAAGTGTCTCTTTGTTTTCTCAATAACCTTCTCAAGGTTGTACTACTATTGATTTTGCAATAACCATGTTTCAGTCTTTAATCTCTTATGAAATTGGAATGCGAATAAGGAATAAAGTGCAGGGCCTTGGCAAAATCCCCTTTCTCCAAACATAGAGGTGCCGTGATGGAATTTGCAGGACTGGGTTTAGTTTAACATGGAAATCAGAACAAGTAGAAAAATGGCTCTCCAGTTAGATTTAACCTGCAAAAGAATGTTTTTTACTTCATCTTGGTACACATGACAATAAACCAAAACTAAACCAAACCAGTTTGATATGAAAGCCAGAACTGGTAGACAAACAGCTGTACAGTTTTTTAAATAATAAATTCAAGCTTTAATTTAGTGCATAGGACTGGGGTTAACTTGCCTATTGTTGCACTTATAATTCCTGCCATGTTAACCAGTGTTGCTTTTCAGTGAAGGAATAGATGTGTGACCCAGGATCAGGTCCTCACAGTAAATTATGAACAAGGGGCACAGTACATAGTCTGGCATGAGCTGACCTTGGGTCATCAGGCAGCCTTTCTCTCAAGAGTTACAAAGACTTAACTGTGGCCATCCTTTTTATTCCAAAGATGTTGCTTAATATGAGAAATTTGTGTCAACGCATCAGCCATTATATTTATATTTACAGGGCAAGCATATGAGGCAACCAAACAAACCAACATAATCAGGGGAACGACAATCTTCCTAATCTTAATGTTGGGACACGTTTTAATGTCTTTCAGTTCTGCTTCTTATCTGGTCTCTGTCAATCAGGGAAGAGAAATTGATGCCTGGGTTGCGGAGAAAGACCAACTTGTTTTTGTTTTGCATCGTGGTTCAGGGAGAGTATGTGGGGAATGCTGGAGGGAACTGATCTACTAAGCTGGGGGCTTCCCGAAAGAACCCTCTAGTCCACTAGAAGTGCTTAGACAAACACTTAACCTAGGGCAACTACCTTTTGCTTATGCTTGTTTCCTGAGTTTTATGACCCCAATAGACCCAAACAGTAAGTTATTTTCAAATTAGTCTCTCTATTTGCACTATTGGAGCTCAATTTTAAATGGAATAAACATTTCATCATTCAATAGTAGTTCCCTTGAGCATGTCCTGATACATTCTCATTTTCATGGCACTTGATATGTGGTGGATTGAGGTTGACTTCCACATGTTTTTAAGTCTTTCACCCTCCAGACTCCAAAGTGTGTGTAGTTTATTCCAGAACTCTTCACAGTCTGTTTTGTACAAAACACTGCAACCCAGAGAAGAGTTATTCAGAAAAGAATGCTTAAAGAGGTGTAGTCTTAAAGAAGTGAACATTACCTATTACCTATACCTAATATTGCATGAGGAACAGTGTCTGAAGAAGTATCTGTTTTAGTAACACTAAAATCTTATAGATGTATTCTTTTGAAATTTCTCAAAGATTTTCCAGAGATGTAAGCAATGATGCTGGTTTAGGAACATTTACAGGTTTGGATGAAAACAGGTGAGCATCCAAAACATGAATTTGCAAGAAATTTAAATATTTTAACATATTTAATTGCATTATTAAAATATCTTCTTTTCATTGTTTTATTTCAATCTGAAAAGATGAAATGGAGGCAGCAGCCATTTTAATTCTTGTGCTTGCTCTACAGCGGAGTGCTGGGAAGTGTTCCTTGGTGACATGAGGTCAGACTCTTACACCCTCACTGCCTTCTAAACAAATAAAACAGTTGCTTTGTGGCATGTGATGAATCACGATTTTATAAGATGATACAAATTGTTTGTCACATTTCCCTTTAGAAATTTAGTGACTCTTCTGCAGGTAAGAAGCAACAAATTTGGATTAAGAGGAACCATTAACGAAATAATCAAGTAAACTTTGACATGAACTGCATAAAGAAACAATGAGGAGCAGTATGTTTTAAGGAATATCTTGAGGCAGGAAAGGGAAGTGAAGGTTAAGGGGTTGACAGCTGAAAGTATACCAGCCATTGGTGAAGTACCACGGACATCACTGAGATGAATGACCAGTTAGCATCGGTTCTTTCTGAAAACACTGGAAAGGATTCCTGTTCCTTGTTGAACCATTGGTAGATCTATAACTTTCACCTGGACTTGTATTTTGGCTTTTATATATAGTTAAAGATGGGTACCAGTCGCATTGCTGAGGTGATGCACAAATTAAAAGCAGTCCTCCTTGTCCTGCTTTTTCAAATGCAAACTACCTGAAAATGGAAAAAATATATCTTCCATTATATCTATCAGTCGAAGGCTGGAATGTCAACAATCTTGGTAGACATTTGGCAACAGGAATGTATTTCCGTGGCTTACCATATGGTAAATGTTAAACATTAAACAGACTTGGGCCTTTTGGAAGGGTGGGCTGAAAGATGGCAGAGGAGTTTAATGCTGATAAGTGTGAGGTGCTGCATTTTGGTAGGACAAATCAAAATAGGACGTACAGGGTAAATGGTAGGGAATTGAGGAATGCAGTGGAACAGAGGGATCTGGGAATAACTGTGCATTGTTCCCTGAAGGTGGAATCTCATGTGGATAGGGTGGTGAAGAAGGCGTTTGGTATGCTTGCCTTTGTAAATCAGAGCATCGATTATAGAAGTTGGGATGTAATGTTAAAATTGTACAGGGCATTGGTGAGGCCGAATCTGGAGTATGGTGTGCAGTTCTGGTCGCCAAATTATAGGAAGGATGTCGACAAAATGGAGAGGGTACAGAGGAGATTTACTAGAATGTTGCCTGGGTTTCAGCATTTAGGCTACAGAGAGAGGTTGAACAGGTTGGGTCTTTATTCTTTGGAGCGTAGAAGGTTGAGGGGGGACTTGATAGAGGTTTTTAAAATTTTGAGAGGGACGGACAGAGTTGACGTGGGTAGGCTTTTCCCTTTGAGAGTGGGGAAGATTCCAACAAGGGGACATAGCTTCAGAATTGAGGGACAAAGGTTTAGGGGTAACATGAGGGGGAACTTCTTTACTCAGAGGGTGGTGGCTGTATGGAATGGGCTTCCGGTGGAAGTGGTGGAGGCTGGCTCGATTTTATTATTTAAGAGTAAATTGGATAGGTATATGGATAGGAGGGGATTAGAGGGTTATGGTCTGAGTGCAGGTAGATGAGACTAGGTCAAGGAGAATGGTCGGCGTGGACTGGTAGGGCCGGACAGGCCTGTTTCCATGCTGTAGTTGTTATATGTTATATATGTTATTTAAGAATAATTTCAAGTTAAATAGTCTTTACCAGAAATAACCTACAGGCTGTAAATTATGCAAAATTATTAAATTGGAGGAAGGGAAGCTTAAGTTGATCTCATGAAGTCAGAGATTTGTGCAGTAATATGACGCCGTGGGTATTGGCAGGTTTCTAGTGGTGCATTCATGATCATTTTTGATGTAGGATCTTGGATGTTGAATGTGGGTGAGTTAATTGACCACAAGAGACATTATTCTATCCTTGCCTAAAATACCACATTCCAATGGGAGTTATTAGTTATTTTCTCCCCCTTTACCTGGGGGGTCATTGAAGAAAGTTATACAAGGCGAAGAAAAGCTAACCCACTACACATGCAGTTCAGAACAACAGCGAGGCCTAGAAATTGAATGACTGGTATAGATGCACCACAAGCCAAGAAAATTTTAATGCTCTTGAACACACTTTGCACACAATGTCTTTCCTTGGTGAACTTTACCACTGCAGACAATTAAAATTGGGTAAACCTGCATATGGGTTCCATTGGGGAGCATGAGAATGTCATGGGTGAGAAGAACTTGAAGAAAAGGATTAAGGGATAAATTCTCTGGCCAGGGATTGTTCGGGCGTTCAGGTTAGGGATTGGCATGGAAAATAGACAGCTGATGATTGGTAGGGATGTAGGAATCAATGTCAGAAGAAATGGCTCAGGGACGAAAAGGGTTTTGGGTTTACAGGTAGAGATTGGATTGGTTTCTCCATGCTGGAGACCTGATGGAAGTACATAAAATTACGAGGCAAAGTAAGGTAGACAGTTAAATTCTTTTTCCTAGGATGAAATCAAATACTAGGGAGCATAGTTTTAAGGTGAGATGGGCAAAGTTTAAAGGAGATGTGTGGGGCAAGTTTTTTTTTCTTCTTTTCACACAGCAGGTGGAGAGTGGAGCACTGTGATTGAGGAATTGAAGATTGATGGTGATTGAGGAAGATACAAGTCTTTTGGATAAGGATATAGATAAGCAGGAATGAAGGCATATGGATTGTGCACAGATAGATGGACGAAGCATCATGCTTGGCGCGGACATTGTGGGCCAAAGGCCCTGTTCTTGTGCTGTACTGTTCTATGGATGGGTTAGGCCAGTGAGTTATAGTGATGTCAGCTTCTGGGAATTGATGAGATAGGAATGTTGGATGGACTGGGCAAGATGTTGCCTGGAGATGTGTTGGAGGCAGATTGAGTTGGTGGGGATGGAATGCAATTTGGGCCTGAGGGAGAGCTGGGTAAATATTACTTAAAGGAGAACTATCTAATCTGGTTTCCTATCTGAACTTCATGAACTGTGGCCTCCATTAGGCAGGTCTCCTTTAGATAGCACTGAAACAAGCCTCGAGATGCTTTGAGACTGGTTTTTGCACGAGTGCCTTCTGTAATTGGACCAAATATAATAGTTGTGGAGAATATCTGGGGACTTTACCATGATGAAGCATTGAAAGAGTGCTTCAGCTAACGAGAAACACAAGCAGAGACTAAGGATAGAGAAACAAGGAACTGCAGTTGTTGGTTTATAAAAATGGCTGAAGTAACTCAGCAGGTCAGGCAGCACGTGGATTGGTGACGTTTCAGGTCGGAACCCTTCTTCACACTAAAGGTTCTTGCGAAAGAATCTTGTGAGGAAGATGCAATAAGGCTGCAGGGTGACTTGGACAGGTTGTGTGAGTGGGCGGATACATGGCAGATGCAGTTTAATGAAGATAAGTGTGAGGTTATTCACTTTGGAAGTAAGAATAGAAAGGCAGATTATTATCTGAATGGTGTCAAGTTAGGAGGAGGGGGAGTTCAACGAGATCTGGGTGTCCTAGTGCATCAGTCAATGAAAGGAAGCATGCAGGTACAGCAGGCAGTGAAGAAAGCCAATGGAATGTTGGCCTTCATAACAAGAGGAGTTGAGTATAGGAGCAAAGAGGTCCTTCTACAGTTGTACCGGGCCCTGGTGAGACCGCACCTGGAGTACTGTGTGCAGTTTTGGTCTCCAAATTTGAGGAAGGATATTCTTGCTATGGAGGGCGTGCAGCGTAGGTTCACTAGGTTAATTCCCGGAATGGCGGGACTGTCGTATGTTGAAAGGCTGGAGCGATTGGGCTTGTATACACTGGAATTTAGAAGGATGAGGGGGGATCTTATTGAAACATATAAGATAATTAGGGGATTGGACACATTAGAGGCAGGAAACATGTTCCCAATGTTGGGGGAGTCCAGAACAAGGGGCTACAGTTTAAGAATAAGGGGTAGGCCATTTAGAACGGAGATGAGGAAGAACTTTTTCAGTCAGAGTGGTGAAGGTGTGGAATTCTCTGCCTCAGAAGGCAGTGGAGGCCAGTTCGTTGGATGCTTTCAAGAGAGAGCTGGATAGAGCTCTTAAGGATAGCGGAGTGAGGGGGTATGGGGAGAAGGCAGGAACGGGGGTGCTGGCTCGAAGGGCTGAATGGCCTACTCCTGCACCTATTGTCTATTGTCTATTGTCTATTGATGCTAGGGCAGCATGGTGGCGTAGTGATAGAGCTACTGCCTTACAGTGCCAGAGACCCAAGTTCAGTGCCGACTGCAGGTGCTGCCTGAACATAGATTGTACTTTCTCTCCGAGACCTGAGTGGGTTTTGTCTGGGATCTCCAGTTTCCTCCCACATTCCAAAGACTGTGCGGGGATCACTGGTCGGTGTGGACTCGGTGGGCCAATGGGCCTGTTTCCACACTATATCTCTAAACTAAACTCAAAGAACCAACCTGTATGTTCTAGAACTAATGATAAGAACAGAACCAAAATTGGTTATCGAGGTAGAGACTAGATATTAATAAATAGTTCAAACTAATGAAATATTGAAGAATGTGGGAGAACTTAGGACCCATGGTCCTGTCTTCATCGACTTGGAGGTAGTTAAAAACTTTAAATTCCTGACATGCATTATCTCTGAAGATCTGTGCTTGACTCAGCACATTGATGCAATCATAAAGAAAGCCCATCAATACCTCTACTTCCTTAGAAGATTGAGGAGATTTGATACGTTGATGTATATTCTTTTGAACTTTTACAGGTGTAGAGTAGATAGCAAATTGATTGGTTGCAACATGGCCTGGTTCAACAATTCAAATGCCCGGCCCATCATGGGTATTGACCTCCCCAACAGTGAAAGGATCTACAGAAGTTGCTGCTTCAAAAAGACAGGTAGCATTATCAGAGACCCACACCACCCTGGCCATGCTCACATTTCACTCCAGTCATCGGGAAGAAGGTATAGGATCCTGAAATCTGTAACATCTAGATTCAAAAACAACTTCTTCCCAACAATCATCAGGCTATTAAACACTACAAATAAGTTCCAAACTACCTTGATTGCACTCGAGACCATTAGGGCAATGTTTTTATTGTTTTTGTTTTTGCACAATATTATTTGTTTTTATATATTGAACATTTTGTTAATTATTATGGTGTCCACTGAGTACTATGTTTACATATGTTGTACTGCTGCAAGTAAAAAATTCATTGCTCCATTTTGGGACATATGACAATAGAACACTCTGAGTCTTGAATAGTATCACAGGAGAAAGATGGAGAGACAAGAAACTGCAGTCTTGGAGTAAATTACGTGTTGTTCCAGTTTGCATTGGCCTCACTCTGGAAATTGAGGAGGCCCAGGGCAGAATGGGAAGGTGACTTAAAATGATTAGCAGCTAGGAGATCCAGCAGGCCTTGGCAAAACAGTTTCGCTGAACACTTGCCTCAGTCTGCCAAGACCTTTTGGAGTTCTCGGTTACGAACAATTTTAACTCTCTTTCCCATTCCCATACAGACCTTCGCCCTCATATTTATCCAGGAGTCTTTCACGGGCACCTCATCTAAAGCATCTGGTGTTCCAACGTTGCCTCCTTTATATCGACAAGATCAAACATAGTCCACACGACTGTTTCCTTGAACACTTGTGCTTAGTCCAACAAAGCCTATTGGATCTCCTGGTTGTTAATCATTTTAATTGCCCTTCCCTTTGGCTTACAACCTAATGATTGAACATCAAATTCATAAATTTTAGATAACTAACCTCTGAACTATTTCCCCCCACTTTCCGTCCCTCCTCGTCTCTGCCCTACTAAGACACGCACCCATTTCTTCCCTCTCCCTCCCCTTCCACCTATATTCCTTGCTCTGGCTTCACAATTTGCACTTCTATCCTTATCTCTCACCTTTTTTTTCTTTTCACCTTTATCTAACTATCTACCTACCAACCCCCCCCCCCCTCACCTGTATCCACCTATAGCATGCCAGGTTTTGTCCTGCCCATTCTCCTTTCCAGCTTTCTCAATGACATGCACGTGCACACACACATCTGAAGAAGGCTCCCAACCTGAAATGTCACCTGATGATGTTCTTGAAAGATGCTGCCTGACCTGCTGTGTTACTCCTGCACTTTGTATTTGGTTTTCATATGAAAACCCAACTACAAAACAGTTATAATTAAGGCTTCTAACTTAATGTCACCTTACCACAATCCGAGACCAAACCAGAGCCCAAGAAAATTGTGTGAGAGGGAGAAATGTCGATTTAAATATGACCTCAAACCAATACCCTGTGAGATGCAGGGAGACCTTGGTTTAATGACTAATGTTCGAGGTTTACATATTGTTACAAAGTATTGTGCCTAAAGCAGCAACTCACAGATTGTGTATTCACAATGGTTGTATATGAGAGTAATCCACATGTGCTAATGTTATTTTATGATTCGCTCTTTGTTGCTAGTGCCATCTAGTTCCTCAAATTTTTTAATTTCTCTCAGAGAATTGCTCTCACTGTAGTCTATACATTAGTTTTATTTTTACAGTGATTATTAATACTGAATGCTTCGAAGGATTGACTAACAGCTGTCTGATTCCATAGTTAAGGGCCTGTCCCGCTTTAGGCGATTTTAAGGCGACTGCCGGCAACTAGGCTGTCGCCGACAGTTCGCCAGGTGTCGCGGGCTCGATCGTGAGGAGTCTTCCAAGAATCGTAGTGGATCTCAGCGTGTCGCTGAGAAATCATCCGGAGTGAAATTTCTTGGCGACAGCTGGCTTATCGCCAGGTATCGTTGCTTATTGCGGGCGCTCTCGCCTGCTGTCCCCACGTTTGCTAGGTTCTCTTAGATGCATTTAGAAGCACATTATATTAAAATAAGTAAAGTAATTTCAAAATACCATAATGCTTGTGTTTAACCAATTTATTTACCGTCAGGACATTTGACAGATAGATTGGAGGCGACAGTTTGACGGTCAAGTAAGCTTGGGAATTTTCACGATGTTTATGTCCATCAGCCATTACATTTAAAGTAGGCTCTCAACCCAGATATGCAACCCAGAAACCAGATATGCATCTCCCGTACATTTTCAAAGAATGCCCACACACCTTTCACAAAAATCCACTTAACCACTTAAAAAATTTTTTTTTTAATACAGCTATTAGTAAACTGGAAGTAAATCCAGTTTATGCCTTGTTACAGTGATACTTGGTTTTTAAGTAACCCATACAAGGTGTTATAGTTCAAAACTCTCACGTACTTACCGACTTGTCAATGATTTCAGCGAAAATTAGGATGCCGTAGAAACATCGATAGCTTGGGAATTTTGCGATGTTTCCGAAAACGCTGTAATCTCGACCTGACTCGGCATTGTCGTGGTCATTGTCGTGGTCATTGTCGTCGGGTAAAAGAAAAGTTCAGCGATCTTCTATGACTTTGACAGTCGCTGGCAGTCGCCTTAAAATCGCCTAAAGTGGGACAGGCCCTTTAGTCTGTGAAAAGCCTTGAATAAATGACACAACTTGTAGCTTGGTCTATACACTCTACAGGGTACGTTATTGGAAGCCAGGAATGCATGGAACACGTTCTTTACACACCATTTGATATTTCCTCTTCTTGACATCTTACTCTGCCTAGTTAATTCATTTTTTTGTAAATTCCTAAATAACAGCCACTGCCATACACAGGCATTCTTTACTCCAGGGCACCCAAGCTTTGTACAGTAAATGCAATAAACTTATGATGCTGTGCTAACAATCCTTTAGGATTATACAACCAGAGACAGAAACCACCTGATCGATTCTTGCACATCTTATATGGGTGGTCCCTACTTTTTTTAAGTTAAAAAAGATTTGTTGTGCCACTGAATATTCCAACAAGCTTCTACACTTGCACTGCAGAAAGCATTCTGGTCTATTGCACCCATGGCAGAGTGGTGGAATTAGCCTGGTCCATCATGGGCACAGATCCCCATGTCATTGAATGTCGCCAAGAAATTTCACTCCGGAGGTGCAGAAGTCTCAAGTGTCTTGCCACCAGGTTCAGGAAAAGCTACTTTTCTACAGCCATCAGGTTCTTGAACTGACCTGCCCAACCTTAATCCTACCTCAGCAATGGAACACGAAAAAACACCTTTTGCACTGCCGTAGATTTGTTTTCTAATTGTGTTTTGCACTAATGAGTTGTTTGTGCATGGTTTTCTTTTTACTCTCTTGTAGAATCTATGTGTAATTTATCTACAATTTGTGTTTATGTTATGTAAGTCTATGTGCCTGTGATGCTGCTACAAGCAAGATTTTCATTGCAGTGTACTTTACTGTACTTGTGCCTATGATAATAAACTTGATTTGACCAAAATGCCCCCATAGGGCCTCTATTTTCTAACTGTTTTCTAACGCTCCTGCATTGTTGCTTCTCCTATGATAAATGCATACAAGGTTTGGCTATGAGGAAATGCTACACCTGCTTTTAATTAGTCCCCACTGGATGGAGTTGTAGAAATGGGGGAAGAGGACATTAAAAACCTGCTGAATTTCAGAGGCTAGAGAAGCAATTCCAATACTTTTGTGCAGGCAATGCGCCAATAAAACTTCTGCAAAAAAAACTAATTTCCAGCTGCAGAAATAGACACTGAAAAAGCAGCATACTCCTCGGGGGTAGAAACTCGTCACGACCAGCAGCCTTAATTGAGCCTGGCAACAACTGCAGATTTGAGGTGGGTCTAATTTATCCTGAATGATTGTGCAAGCAAAAGCAACGTTGCAAAATATGTGCAGGACCACAGTCGGGACTTGGCAGCACTCACAAGAAAGGCAATCAGAATCTGTTCTGAAATAGAATAAATCAGGAAGATATTGTTCACATTTTGAAGGAGATAAAGTCATAGTTTTAGAAACAATGCAGAGACTCTGTAAAACCAATAAAAAGCAGCAGCCTATGTTTAAAAGTATGTTGCCATGGATGATTAATGACCACTAGGAAAAGGAAGTTGAAGTTGGGATGCTTTTCATAAGATATAAATAAAGATCTCAAATTCTCTTAATCTAATGTTTAAGTAAGGTACTGATTGATTGCAGTGTTTAATGACACGGAAATGGTTCCACAAATTTAATATGCCTTCATAAAAGATGCAGAGATCATTAAGATAAACATATACATATAATTAAGATAAACATATTTATCTTGGAGACTCGATGGTTCTTTGACAATGAACTATTGTGTCCAGCTTCATATATCATTCATATATCAGCTATATATAAACCATTGTGTCCAGCATATATATGGTTATATATTGTCGATCCAGCACATCCCACAGATGCTCATGCTGCTAATGTTTTGGTGCCAGATACCACAGGACACCTTCAGGAGTCTTGTAGAGTCCATGCCTCGGTGGGTCAGCGCTCGGAGCACACGGACGACCAACAGCAAATTCGGCAGGTGGTCATAATTTTTTGGCTGACTGGTGTAAATCTCGCTGAATCTTCTGACAGCATTCCTTGCTGTCTGCAACTGTCTTCAATTTTGGTGGTGTCACCAACCCATCTACATTTACGTCTAGGTCATTTATATATTTATCACAAACAGCAGAGATCCCAGCACAGATCCCTGTGGAACTCCACTGGTCGCAGACTTCCATCCAGAATATCTACCTTCCACCACAACCCTCTGTCTTCTATGAATAAGCTAGTTGTGAATCCATATGACAAAATCTTTGCGAATCCTATACATCTTAATCTTTTGGATCGGAATGAGGGACCATATCAAAAGCCCTACTAAAATCCATGTATTCAACATCCACCACCCTACCTTTTTCAATCTCCTTTGTTACCTCCCCAAAGAAACCTCAATCAAATTAATAAGACACGATCTGCCGCATACAAAGCTGCACTGGCTATACTTATTTAGCTCATTCTCTTCAAACGGGAGTAAAGCCTATTTTGAATAATTCTTTCCAGCAGTTTCCCTACAACTGACTTGAGGTTCGCCGGCCTATAGTACCCTGGATTCTCTCTGCTTCCTTTCTTAAATAAAAGAACAAAATTGGCCACTCTCCAATCCTCCGGGACCACACCTGTGGCTAGAGAAGAAACAAAGACCCACATCAAGGCCCCAGCAATCTCCTATCTTGCCTCCCTCAATAACCTGGGATAGATCCCATCAGGCCCTGGGGACTTAATGCTCTTCAAGAGCTTCAGCACCACCTCCTTTTTTTAATCTCAAATTGCCCAAGCATACTTGTATTCTCCACTCTGATCTCGCTGTCCTCCAGGTCGTCCTCCTTGGTGAATACAAATGCAAAGTACACGTTTTGTACCTCACCTACATCCTCCGACACTAAGGGCGTAAGGGAGACCAGGCGAGGAGGTAGCCCAGAACTGAATATCAGTCCGTCAGCGATCGAGAACACCTCGCATTTCTAGAACCCTCCATGTCACCAAAGCCCAGGACTGGTGCAACCAGTTTGAACTCTCTGCCCATTTTTTTCCCATCAGTTAAACTCTCGCCTTTTCACCCTGGCCATGTATCATCTCTGCCACAATGGCAGGATTTATTTATCTTTGTGCGATCCTACTTTCTCACTCCATGGGCGGCACAGTAGCGCAGCGGTAGAGTTGCAGCCCCGAATACCCGGGTTCGATCCTGACCATCCCACCCTACACTCTGTACTCTTTTTGACCACCCTATCCACCTGTGATGCCACTTTCATGGGACTTTGCACCTGCACTCCTAAATCCCTCTTCTCCACAACTCTCCCAGAGCCCTACCATTCACTCTGTAGGTTTTGCCTTGTTAAACTTCCCAAAATGTAACATATCACATTCCTACAGATTAACTTCCATCGGATTAAATTCCATCAACATCCTTCAGCCTACCTGCACAACTGATCAAGATCCTGCTGCATTTTTTGACAACCATTTTCACTATCTACGATACCACCCACTTTAGTGTCATCTGCAAGCTTGCTAAACCTTGCCTTGTATGTTCTCCTCCAAATCATTGATATAGATGACACAGCAATGGGCCCAACTGAATCCTGAGGCACACCATCAACGTCTTCAGTCCGAAAAATTACCTTCCACCAATGCCCTCTGCTTCCTTCTATCAAGGCAATTTTCTATCCATCCACCTCCAGTTTAAATTCCATTTGTAATATTTGGAGGACCAAGAACCAAGCTGTCCCTCTTTGGATCCCTTGCGATCTGACCTTCCAGAGCAGCTTACCATGTGGACCCTTGTCGAATGCCTTGCTCAAATCCATGTATACAATATCTACAGTTCTGCCCGCATCAACATTTTTGGTCACATCATGGAAAAAACTCAATCAGACTCTTCCTTTGAGACTTACTTATCATAATCTCCACTTTCTCTTTAGCCCTTCCCTTTGATGACCCATTGCTCCGGTCCCCCCCCCCCCCCCCCCCCCCCCCCGTGCTGCCATTCTAGTTTAAACCCTCCCAAATAGTACTAGCAAACTTCCCTGTAAGGCTGATGGTGCCCCTCCAGTTCACGGTGCAATCCGTCCCTCTTGTATAGGTCATCTCTGCCCCAGAAGAGATCCCAATGGCCCAAAAATGTGTATCCCTGTCCCCTGCACCAACTCCGTTCTATCCTCCTATTGCTACCCTTATTAGCATGTGCACTATAGTAATCCAGAAATTACCACTCTCAAGATCCTGCATTTTGGAATCTATAAATAGTTTTCGATATCATATGGTCTGGAACATCCTTGTGAAGAGAAAACACCAGTTCTGTAATTAATGAGACAAATGGCATGAATTTGTGCAATGATACAGGTTGTCCCCAATGGATTTTTGTGTAGGTGTCTCAATTTGTAAATCCAGTCATAGAATCAACTATTATTCACTTTCATTGGAACCGTATTTGCACTTTCATCCCTGGTGTCCCATTGTACTGTTAAAAAGACCTGAAGTAAATGTAATTTAATTTATTAGGGAATATTTAGTCTTCCATTTTTCATCTGAGGATTGTTCATAACATTTCTTCGACCTATTAGTGATGTCGTCTCTTAGATAAAGTCTGTTTTATTGAGAGTCACAAATACACAGTCCCTAATTCACTCCCATCTAAAATAATTACGGATAGTAGTAATTTAGATAAGAGCGACTATCCTACTCTTCAAGTTTAGTTTAGTTTAGAGATACAGAGTGGAAACAGGCCCTTTGGCCCACCGAGTCTGCCAGAACGTACAAACTCAGACAGCACCCGTAGTCGGATTGAACTCGGGTCTCCAGCGCTGCAATCGCTGTAAGGCAGCAACTCTACCGCTGTTAGATTTTCTTTTGCAGCTCATGCTTGAACCCACTGCAGCTGATCATTAATTTCCATTGCTGCAACTGAAGTAAATGCCATTTCTCAACAAAATGTAGACATGCTTTTGAAGTGAGTGAAGAATTCTCTCGAGATCTCATTAACACAGTGGCTCCTGTCATTCACTGACTTGATCATAACAGTATAGGACAGCAGCTGCCACTCCACTTCTATTCCAGCCCTGATGTACAGAAATATTGTTAGCCCATATTCTTTTATGTGTGTTCCAGACCAAATGCGCATATAGTTACTTTGGGACGAAGGCATCTCTCACTGGGCCCATTCTATTAATTGACACCCCCAGCAAGAAAAGCTGAACTACAAATGAAATTTCTTCTCATAGCTGCTCTGCAGCAGGAAAGGTGAAAACGAAAAATTCCACAGTAGGACAAACCTTGTATGGACAGCATTTGACATGGATGGAATAGGTTTGTTTGAGATAAATAAATATCTCTAGAGGATCTTTAGCCAGAGAAGGTTCAGTAGTCGGTTTGAGGACCTGAAAAGATGTTTTTGGAAGAGGTCTTAATTTAATTGCCTTGCTCTAATCAAACTGTTTCTTCACTCAGCCTAATAATGTATTTTGAATTAGAATCATTATTCGTTTTAACATTTTGGTCCTGGGAGATAGCTTTCGCGATATAATGCGGCAAGAATTTATATGGAAATCTTTCAGAAATGTGGTACTAAGATTACCAGGTGGTAGCCAATTCAATGTAAGCAAATCATTTTGACAACCAGTGGGAATAGATTACCACCTGGTTCTGGCAGATGTCCATCCTGTTCATATTGATTAAGGACCGGGCTTGTGGAGCAGCTGCTGCTGTCATGGAAACAGCATTCCATCTTTGCAAGTGAAATTGTGCCTCTGCAGTACTCCCCAATGTATTAACCTTGCTACCCATTGTGGATAACTGCAGAGAGGTAAGAAATCATGTTGTCTACCTTCAAACACTGCAAAATAAATTCTTCATTCTACTATCGACTTAGGTCAAATAAAGGGGAAAGCCACTCTGTCCAGAGTGAGTTACAGATATGGGTGAGGCTTGTGTGACGTCCCGGTATATTCGCAGTACCAGAGCACAGAAACAGACTTAAGTACACAAGAAAGACAGTGCCTAGCAGCTGGGCAGCATTTACGGAAGAGGAACCAATGTAAGGTTTCATGATGATGACCTTCCAGCAGGACTGGGAAACGTTAGAGATTTTGAGATGCAGAGGAAAGGGGAGGAAAACAGACAACAAATGGGAGGTCTGAGATGGGATGGGATTGACATATGATGAAAGAATGGATCGACTGGGCTTGTATTCACTGGAATTTAGAAGGTTGAAGGTTGAGAGGGGATCTTATAGAAACATATAGAAACATATTAAATTCTTAAAGGATTGGACAGGCTAGATGCAGGAAAAATGTTCTCGATGTTGGGGGAGTCCAGAACCATGGGTCACAGAAGAATAAGGGGTAGGCCATTTAGGACTGGGATGAGGAAAAACTTTTTCACCCAGAGAGTTATGAATCTGTGGAATTCTCTGCCACACAAGGCTGTGGAGGCCAATTCACCGGGTGTTTTTAAAAGAGAGTTAGATGTAGCTTTCAGGGCTAACGGAATCAAGGGATATGGGGATAAAGCAGGAATGGGCTACTTATTTTGGATGATCAGCCATGATCATATTGAATGGCAGTGCTGGCCGAGTGGCCTACACCTGCACCTATTTTCTATGTTTCTTATACATATCCATCCTGACCTGTTGAGATTTTCTCGCATTTTCTATTTTTTATTTTAAAGTATTTTTAGTATCAGCAGTGTTTTTCTTTTGTATCACAGATTAGGCCCAGCAGATCCATATCCCCTCCCACCCTCAATTCACTCTATCACTGGTGCATCTTTGTTAGAGATGAAAGAGAAAAGCTATATTTGGATAGATGGGGAAGCAACCATAAAATTGGATTAAATGAACGGGTGGTGGAAGAAAGCTGTTGAAGATGTATCTATATATATACATTATATTACTAAAACTCTCATCTTGTTTGTGGGTATATGGATTTATTTGAAATTTGTTCTGGAAATACAGCCAAAACGGTACACGACATCGCCACAATTTTAGGCCCACCCTACCCACCATTCCCCCGCGGTCTCAATAAATCAAATTTGGTTACTTTTTAAAAACAATTATAGGCAATAGACAATACGTGCAGCAGTAGGCCATTCGGCCCTTCGAGCCAGCACCGCCATTCAATGTGATCATGGCTGATCATTCACAATCAGTACGCCGTTCCTGCCCTCTCCCCATACCCCCTGACTCTGCTATCATTAAGAGTATCTAACTCCCTCTTGAAAGCATCCAGAGAATTCGGAGGCAGAGAATTCCACAGATTTACAACTCTCTGAGTGGAAAAGGTTTTTCCTCATCTCCGTTCTAAATGGCCTACCCCTTATTCTTAAACTGTGGCCCCTGGTTCTGGACTTCCCCCATTGGGAACATGTTTCCTGCCTCTAGCGTGTCCAATCCCTTAATAATCTTGTATGTTTCAATAAGATCCCCCTCATCCTTCTAAATTAAATTCCAGTGTATACAAGCCTAGTCGCTCCAATCTAACTTAATAAACTTTAATAAATGCGCTCCCCCCCCCTCTCGGGAGGACCAGCGGGAGGACCACCGTCTGTTCCGGCGTGCCCGCGCCTGACCTTCCTCCCGTGGTGCAGCGCGGCGGCAGAGGGTCAAACTAGATGGCCGTCGCCGCCCTTCACCACCGACCTGCAGGAGACGTTTCGGATCCACGGCTCGCTCTGCCCGCAACACTGGCCTCACGGGGCCGAGGTGAGTGGCTCCCTCTGCCCTTCCCTGTCCCCCCCCCTCGCCCGCCCACAGCCCCGGGGGACACTCCCCGGCCGGCAACGGGTCCACGGATCATCAGTTGGGGAGGGTTGACAAACCCGCAGGAGAGGTTTCCACCCAATGGGGGTTGCCGCGCCCGCAGAACTGCCCGCAGGACTGCCCGCAGCAGAGATTTGCACCCAGCGGGTGCACACCCTCTAGTAATATGATAAAATTCTCCAAATTCACCTGAAGAACAAGCAAACTATTGTCAGCATCATTATCCAGACCAAGATTTGTAGTCTTGAGGCCATAGTTACTCAGCTACTTTGTCAGGACATGCCAATCACATGCCCATAACTAGACTCCAGAAACAGATACTCTGTTCTGAGCTTTGTCATGAGAAATGATTATCGGACAGACAGACAGGAAAACTATCCAAAGTTGTGCTTGAAACTGCCTTGAAGAAATGCAACACCACTAAAGATCCCTGGCAATCTTCAGCTCTAACCTCTCAAAAAGTGTGGAATGAGCAATGGAGACAGGTATTGGGAACCACAAGACCTTTCATGAGGAGCATAAGTTGCTAAAGAAGTGACCAGCTCATATTCTACTCACCTGTCTGCTCCATGTGCCACTACTTGGCCTATCTGACTCGGAATGAACATAACTGATCCTCAATCCCAAGGTACTTAAGAAGAAGTTGCTGTGCTCCACCTGGATGTGCACCCATTTCTCCTTCCCCTTCCATCTATATTCCTTCCTCTGGCTTCGCATTTAACACCTCTTCTGTCCTTTTCTCCTTATCTCACAACTTTTGGCTTTTCATCATTGGCTTTTGTCCAACTATCCCCCAATCAAATACCCCCATCCACCAGGCTTTGTCCCACTCTCACCTCTCTTCCAGTTTTCTTTCCCCTACTACAATCAGTCTGAAGAAAGGTCCCAACCTGCTGAGTTACTCCAGAACTTTGTGTCTTTTAAAGAAAAGAGATGCCTGGAGACACTTAGTCAGAACAAAAGAATCATTGTGCACATATGTTAGTTTTAAATAGCCAGATTGATGGTAGGAATAATGTGCTGGTGGTCTAAAAAACAACAGGGAACATTTGAATAACGTAGAAACGGAGGAGATTCAAACCTGGCTTTTAAAATTATAATAAATAGAGATAAATTGAATCTTAATATTTGATTAAGAAAATGGTAAGCAATGATGCCAGGAAAAAACAGATTTGACAGTTAAGAAGTGTGTGTGTGTGTGTGTGTGTGTGTGTGTTTAGAAGAAACTGCTTGAGATTGTAGAGAGATTTGCATATTGTGCATTATGTTAAATTTGGGATTTGGTTGTTGGACTCCTCATCCTTTCTCATCTTGCAAAACTTCTTCTGTCTTTCAGTCATAATTGGACAATGCGATTCTGTGTAACTTGTTCATGCATCTGAACATAAGGGATTGTTAAAGCTCTATTGGGCACCTTGGTCTTAGTTGAACATTTGTTTTAACGACAGATTGTACTTCTAAATCCCTAATGTAATAAAAAGGAACTGCAGATGTTGGTGTTTGCCAAATATAGACACAAAATGCTGAGTAACTCAGCTTCAAAGGGTCCTGACCCAAAACTTCATCTGTTCATTTTCTGCAGAAATGCTGCCTGACTCACTGAATTACTCCAGCACATGTGTCTATCTTCTGAATACCTAGGTAGTGTCTCAAATTGACTGAATAAGAAAACAGCAATGTAGATAACTTATTACATTTACAGTATAATAGTAGTAACCGTTTCAACTCTGGAGCGTTAGCCAGAAGGATTGAACACCAATTAAGAGACTGAAATGCAGTCAAAGCTGTCAGTTTGGTGGAGTATTGACAGAATGCAGTGTTGTCTTTCAGATGAGATATTGAACTTTGGCTCCATCTGTTCGCTTACATGGACATGAGAACAGGTTATTCTTCCTGTGGTCTGATATTTGTTCATCAATCACATTATATATATTTATGGCTAACTTGCTTCAAAATTGCTTAATTGGGTGCATTTTGGAATCTCTTGATGTTTCGAAACACAAATTATTTATTTTTCAGAAGCAACAATGAATGAATCAGTATTTTCTGAAGAAGGATCTTGACCCAAAATGTCACCTATACCTTTTCTCCAGAGATGCTGTCTGACCTGCTGAGTTACTCCAGCTTTTTGTGTCTTCCTTCGGTTTAAACCAGCATCTGCAGTTCCTTCCTACACTGTATTTATCTTGGTTGTTTGTTGAGGGAGGAATATTAATTAGGGAACTCTAGTCTTATTTTAAAATGACATTGAATTTTAATAACTCCTGGAATGGACAGACTGTGATTAATATTGCTTTTGAACAGCCTTGCAATACTCCCACTTTGCTGCTCTGGAAAATTTGCCTAAGTTGCACAATTGAATTATGGAACAATGCCTAACTCGCAACCTCTGACTTGGAGGCACTGACTGAGTCAATGCATCATGCTGTTATTACATGGACCTGCATCTGCTGTTTATCTACATGAGCCTCTGACCTCAGAAGTTGTTTCAGAAGAATTGATAGGCCAAGAGGGAACACCAGGTGGTGTGGGACTGGAATAAGTTGATGTGCAGTGATACATCAAATCTATAATTAGTGTTAAATATTTACACGAGTAAAGTTGAAAGCACATCTGTGGAGATTTGAAAGCATTTGGCTGGTTAAATAAGTAAATTACAATATTGGACCCGTGTGAGGGTGGGGATAGGATGGAGTGGTAAAGATCACAAGTACATAAGGCTGACAGCGTATCAGTGTCCTCGATCACTCTTCTGTCAGTATCTTAAGTACCAAAATGTTTCAATCACATTGAGATACTTGAAACCTATTTGATGCTGTTCTTCCAATTGTTCCCAAATAATATAACTAGATCACCAGTGTTCAGGGTTAGCAGCTCGCTTATGATCTTAATTCGGAGGCAGAATTCTCTTTTAATAATCCCACTGAACTTTGAAATCCATATAGCTTGTTGATGTACCTTTATTAAAAAAATTGCTGAAATTGACAAGACGGTGATCGATAAGGATGACATTGTTTATCTAGTTAAAATCATGCAGTGGCAATTATTGTTAAGTGTGACATAGACATCACTTTTTAAAATCCACTTGGCCAAATGTTATTTCAAGTGAGACAACAAATAAGACGTCGGATGTTAAGCTTGCATTTTATCATAGAGCAAGTCCTAAAATTAAGACTGGATTGAGAGGGATTTAAAGATTAGGTAGCATATTCTGCTCATTATTTATGTGTAGTTAAATAATGATCAGAGAGCATAGATCAATAAAGTCACAGGTTCTTTGGCAAAACCGACAGTCCTGGAAACTGTAGCCTTAAGCAGAAAATTAATTAATTGATACTCAATGTTCTGTTTTGCAAAATGCATTTAACTCTGAGACACGAGATGGCAGATGCTGGAATATTGTGCGAAAATTGAACTGCTGGAGGAACTCAGCAGGTCAGGCAGCATTAGTGGAGATAAATGGACAAACGATCTTTTGGGTTGGGACGCTTCTTCAGATCGATGGAGTAGAAGAGAGAAAGCTGGTGGAGAGAGATGAGGGGAAGCGTAGAGTACGAACCGGCATGTGATAAATGGATTCAGGCAGGTTGTACTTTGTTCCCAAATTCTGTTGCATTGATTTCAGTTGAAAGAATCTGCAATGCAGCCAAGGTTACATATGCATGTTTAATACGGGCATCAGGACAACTTTCTAAGTGTTTTCACAGAGATTCCATGCTCTATGTGAAAGACATCCTATCTAGCTTTTCTTCCTTAATATATCACTGAAGAAAAATGGTATGGTAACTGGTTATTCAATTGCATGCTTGAAAAGTTTATATTTTTTGCTCCCTCCACACTGACAGCCTATTTAGTTAATGAAATTGATGTCAATTCATCCCAAGATCCCTTCTTTTTCTAGATATTACCAAATCGTGAAAGGCTTGGATAGAGTGGATGTGGAGAGGATGTTTCCACTCGTGGGAGAGTCTAGGACAAGAGGTTATTGAGATCATTGCCTCAGAATTAAAGGACGTTCATTGAGGAAGGAGTTGAGTAGGAATTTCTTTAGTCAGAGGGTGGCGAATCTGTGGAATTCTTTGCCACAGAAGTCTGTGGAGACCATCGATGGATATTTTGAGGCAGAGATGGATAGATTCTTGATTAGTTCGGTTGTCAGGGGTTATGGGGAGAAGCTAGGAGAATGGGGTTAGGAGGGAGAGATAGATAGATCAGCCATGATTGAATGGCAGAGTAGACTTGATGGGTCGAAAGGCCTAATTTTGCTCCTATCACTTATGACCTTATGATATCCACTTACAGCTTATTCATAAGATCAACCCTCAAGACTTTGAGCCTACTTCCCCAACAGATCAGCTAAACATCATGTTGTGCTTGGTTAATTGCACCAGAGCAAACAAGTTAAAGTAATCCTGTCCCTACAGGATATCAAATTGAGTAATCATTCATCCCCTTATATAATTTGCAGGTAAGCAGTCAAAACAGACCTTTGAGCAGATGTGGTTCATTTAAAAAAAAAACAGAAGTCACCAGCTACTTCAGAAAATAAATTAGAGCTCTATGTCAATACAAATACATTCTCAGCACCCCAGATGGTAAAGGAAATAGGTTATGGTCATGCAGGCTGAACCAATCTGGTGCCTGCCAGCCTGACTGTGCACATTCAGGTAATTTTGTTGTAATGAAGTCCATTTTGAACAAAGGCACTAAGTGCAATGCAACAGCAATACATGGTATTCTTTTCCAAGTTACACAATAATCTTTGCTGCACACTTCATGTGCCAAGGAATAAGAGACGTACAACAGCATGCATAGGGGGAGGGTGCAGAATACAACAGTGCAATGATGTCACTAACTTTTGTGGCAGAATCAGGGGAGGCTTAATATGGATTGATTAGTTTAAAATATCCAGTAATAATGATTAATGTAAGCATCCAATTCATTAGCATTCCAGAAATATTCTACAAACAAGTAACATGGTAATTTTTTTGTACAGGTTAATTCTTGTGAGTAACCATACAGTATCTTTTATTGTCACCAGTAAAAAATGGTACATTTATTTTCTATTTAATTGGTAAAACAATTAATGGATTACAATATCATAACATGGGCATGTGAGCCAAGTTTCAATGTACAGCAAATCAAACTTCTTTTCTGAACCTGCTTACATGTAATTGATTTGCCAGCCCTATCATATCATATCATATCATATCATATCATATCATATCATATCATATATATACAGCCGGAAACAGGCCTTTTCGGCCCACCAAGTCCGTGCCGCCCAGCGATCCCCGTACATTAACACTATCCTACACCCACTAGGGACAATTTTTACATTTACCCAGCCAATTAACCTACATACCTGTCCTGTCATGATTCATGTTAATATTCAAGAGTTCTCTCTTCCATTTTGCTGAGTCTTATTTGGTGTGAAATGAACGTAATCTGTGGAGGCCTGTCTTGTCCCAATGAAGGAGTTTCATGGTTAATGTTTAAAAGCCAATGTAATAAAGTGCATTCAGAAAGTATTCAGACCCCTTCACTTTTTCCACATTTTGTTACATTACAGCCTTATTTTAAAATGGATTAAATTCATTTTTTATCACCAATCTCCGCACAATACCCCAGAATGTGGAAGCAAAAACAGGTGTTTAGAAATTTTTGCAAAGTAATTAAAAATAAATAACTGAAATATCACATTTACATAAGTATTCAGACCCTTTGCTATGACACTCAAAATTGAGTTTAGGTTCATCCTGTTTCCATTGATTATCCGTGCGATGTTTCTACAACTTGATTGGAGTCCACCAGTGGTAAATTAAATTGATTGGACATGATTTGGAAAGGCACACACCTGTCTATATAAGGTCCCACAGTTGACAGTGCATCTCAGAGCAAAAACCAAGCCACGAAGATGAAGAAATTGTCCGTAGACCGAGACAGGATTGTGTCGAGACACAGATCTGGGGAAGGGTATAAAATAATTTCTACAGCATTGCAAGTCCCGAAGAGCACAGTGGCTTCCGTCATTTTTAAATGGAAGAACTTTGGAACCACCAGGACTCTTCATAGAGCTAGCCACCCAGCAAAACGGACTAATCGGGGGAGAAGGGCCTTGGCCAGCGAGGTGATGGAAGCCACTCCTCAGTAAAAGGCACATGACAGCCTACTTGGAGTTTGCCAAAAGGCACCTAAAAGACTCTCAGACCATGAGAAACAAGATTCTATGGTCTGATGAAACCAAGATTGAACTCTTTGGCCTGAATGCCAAGCATCACGTCTGGAGGAAACCAGGCACCGGTGAAGCATGGTGGTGGGATGTTTTTCAGCAGCAGGAATTGGGAGACTAGTCAGGATCGAGGGAAAGATGAACGGAGCAAAGTACAAAGAGATCCTTGCTGAAAATCTGCTTCAGAACGTTCTGGACCGCAGACTGTGGCGGAGGTTCATATTCCAACAGGACAACGACCCTAAGCACACAGCTAAGACAACGCAGGAGTGGGTTCGTGACAAGTCTGTGAATGTCCTTGAGTGGCCCAGCCAGAGCCTGGACTTGAATCCGATTAAACATCTCTGGAGGGACCTGAAAATAGCTGTGTATCGACACTCCCTATCCAACCTGACAGAGCTTGAGAGGATCTGCAGAGAAGAATGGGAGAAATTACCCAATCTACAGGTGTACCAAGCTTGTAGCGTCATACCCAAGAAGGCTTGAGGCTGTAATCGCTGCCAAAAATGCCTCAATAAAGTACCGAGTAAAGGGTCTGAATACTTATGTAAATGTGATATTTAGTTATTTATTTTTAATTACTTTGCAAAAATTTCTAAACACCTGTTTTCGCTTTTTTATTATGGGGTATTGTGTGTAGATTGATGATATTTAAAAAAAAATTGAGTCCATTTTAAAATAAGGCTGTAACGTAACAAAATGTGCAAAAAGCAAAGGAGTCTGAATACTTTCTGAATGCACTGTACAATACTACTCACGTCCGTTTGATCATTTTTGGTTACCATTCCAAATTAATAAAAATACATTTCTAAATTATTCATTATTGTCTGAAATAAAAGTAACTCCAGAATGAGAGCTTAACGATGTTTGATGAAGGAACGTAGGGATGTCAGTGGATTATTTAAAATGGCTGGTACAGCAGCAGGGCTGAGAATTGGGACACCTGAAAATGAACAAAGATGCATTAAAAGCATTTAGACGATGGAATACAAGAGTGAGGTAATAGGGAGCATAAAAACATTATAATTGTTATATAAAAATGTGGAGAGAGAGGGGATAGTGAAAACAAATATAGGTCACCTACAATCAGAAACAGGACATTATAATTGTAAACAATGAAATGGCTGAGCAATTAAACACATATCATGGTTCTACCTTCATAAAGGTGGACATCAGATATCTGCAGATATGATGTGAAAGATCCAAGGATTTAATGCAAGGGAGAAAATCGAAAATCATTACAAGTTAAAAAAATATTGGGGAATATAATAGGTCTAAAGGCTGAAAAACCTCCAAGGTTTAATAATCCACATTCTAGTGTATTGAAGAAAATAGTCAATAGACAATAGACAATAGGTGCAGGAGTAGGCCATTCGGCCCTTCGAGCCAGCACCACCATTCAATGTGATCATGGCTGATCATTTTCAATCAGTACCCCGTTCCTGCCTTCTCCCCATACCCCCTGACTCCGCTATCCTTAAGAGCTCTATCTAGCTCTCTCTTGAATGCATTCAGAGAACTGGCCTCCACTGCCTTCTGAGGCAGAGAATTCCACAGATTTACAACTCTCTGACTGAAAAAGTTTTTCCCCATCTCTGTTCTAAATGGCCTACCACTTATTCTTAAACTGTGGACCCTGGTTCTGGACTCCCCCAACATTGGGAACATGTTTCCTGCCTCTAACGTGTCCAACCCCTTAATAATCTTATATGTTTCGATAAGACTCCAAAGACATACAGGTATGTAGGTTAATTGGCTGGGTAAATGTAAAAATTGTCCCTAGTGGGTGTAGGATAGTGTTAATGTATGGGGATCACTGGGCGGCATGGACTTGGAGGGCCGAAAAGGCCTGTTTCCGGCTGTATATATATGATATGATAAGATCCCCTCTCATCCTTCTAAATTCTAGTGTATACAAGCCTAGTCGCTCCAGTCTTTCAACATATGACAGTCCTGCCATTCTGGGAATTAACCTAGTAAACCTACGCTGTAGGTCCTGGAATTAGTGGATACTTTGGTGTTTACCCTTCAAAGTTCTTTAGAGTCTGGAGGACAACAAATGGAACCACATTATATAAAAAAGGAGGCAAAAACCCCCCACAGAATTACAGCCAATAAGACTCACGAGTAGCACAAAAGTGCTGGAAGATGAAATAATAGGACACCAAAAGCATTAACAGGATTGGACAAAGTCAGCATGGGTTTATTAAAAGGAAATCATGCTTATCAAAGAGTAAAAAAGGCTCCAATGTGATTTGAACAAGATGAGTGAATGGGAAAATGTAGATGCAGATTAACATGCATAAATTTCACCAAAGATTTCTTCATCTAAAGAATGGTGAATCTGGAATTCTCTACCACAGAATAGGTTCATGACAGATGCCATCTCCTGGCTTTATACTAATCTCTCACAAGGACCTATGTCAGACACCTATTTTATTGACCATAGTTCCGCCATCAACACCATAATTCAAATCAAACTCCCAGACCTAGGATACGGCACCATCCTCTGCAACAGAACTTCTTGATTTATAGCCAGCAATCAGTAATGATAGGTGCCAAATCATCCTCAACAATTCTCAACACCGATGTCCTGCAAGGCTGCTTTCTCAGTCCCTTACTATATTCCCTTTATACTTGCGATCATATTGCCAAATTCTGGTCTAATTCAATTTACAGGTTTGCAGATGATTCCACCAGTAGTGGGCTGGATCTCAAGCAATGACAAGGCAGAGGATATGAAGAGAACTTAGTGGCATGGTGTCAAGACAACAACCTTTGCCCCAGTGTCAGCAAAATGAAGGAGCCGGTCATCAACTTCAGGAAGTGATGTCTCAGTCTGCATCAATGATGGTGATGTGGAGATGGTTGAGAGGTTCAATTTCCTGTGCGTAAATATCACCAATAATTTGCCCTGGTCCAGTCTCATCAGCAACATGGCCAAAAAAAAGCACACCGACACCTGTACCCCGTTGCACAACCATTTCACCCACAATCTCCCACCCCCAGTTACAGTACCTTGATCCTTTCCTTTCTTCATACACTCATTAATTTCTTATCCCTGAGTCCCTTATTTCCCTTTTATTACCTCTCCCTCATCTCCTCCTGTACCCTTCCACCTACATTCCTCCCTCTTGCTTTACATTTCACCACTCTTCTCTCCTTATCTGCCATCCTTTTGTCCCCTTGGTCACTTAGTCCACCTATCGCTTAATGCATCCCCTTAAGTTGTATCCACCTATCACTTGCCTGGCTTTGTCCCATCCCCATAATCTCTTTTCTAGCTTTCTCCTCTCTACTGCAATCAATTGAAAGAGGCCCCACAATTCACATGATCTATCTACATGATTCCCAAAGCAATAATTTTGAAAAAGCATTGCATATGTAAATATGTGCCAAAGCTGTTTCCTTGGTGATCTTCTGCCATCACAGAGTAGAGATTGGCTACAGGTGATACTCTTGTAGATATTTGGGTCTGTTGGCAGAACATTTTTACTATCTTAGGGTGTTTCTTAACCAAAGAATAACTTTTATTTCTGAATTCGCTATTTCCGCTTTATGATTCGAATTCTGATTGTTTTCCTCCCAGCTAAAATGTGTGATCTTTTATCTGGCAGGTGGTCCAGCAAACTAGCCTTGCAGCTCATCATCTGACACATCACTGCAGTTCTTCAATCTCATGGTTGGATGCAGCTATCATTATAATTGGAATGTTTGGAATTATTACTGGGACATTTGAAGGTGGCTGTCAGCCTTCAGTACCATTGGCTGAAGTAAAGGCCACAGTCAGTGACATAGCAATAGGCTAAATATACCTCAACCTGTTAATCATATTGCATCACTGCACACGGCATTGCATTTCTGTAGGACAAAGTAAATAGACCAAAATGATTATCCATTTTACTTCGTTTTTTTCACACTGTTGAAAGGTTTAGTAATTGTCCTCATTATTCTTTGGCAGGAGGGCTGTCACATCTGTATGTACTGATTCTATTTAGATGAGAATTGGTGCAGGTCCCTTTACTTCCATCGTGTGGTTAATTTAATGCCATCCCAATTGTTCTTTCTATCACTTCCTCAAAATCAATTTACAGTCATTTTAAAGGGTGCCTTTTGTGCATTTCACTCCATCCACAGCTTTTCCACTTTATTACATATAACAACACAGAACAAGGCCATTTGGCCCATCAACACTGGGATAGTTCCTGGCAGAGCAAACCCACATAGAATGCCAGCCATTTTGCCCGTCAACACTCGGACAGTTCCCCGCAGAGCAATGCCTGACAACTTTCCCTTTTGATTCTTTTGCTACTTGCATTAAGGAGTAATATAAAGCAAATCTCTGGGATGCGGATGGACATGTGAAATGCATACAGATGGTACCTGGAGTCGGGTCCATAGAGCTGACGCACATAAGCACCAACTTCTGCACCATTTGTTATTTCCTGATCTATGGGTTTGTATTGCAACTATTGACTTTAAAATATTTATACAGCTTAAAAGTTTCAAATTAAAGGGCTTAAATTTATGTACTTGGAGGCATATAGCATGGACATAGACACTTAACCCTACTGGTATGCACCAGCCATTAACTAGCAATTTATACTAATCCTACATTAATCCCATTTTATTCTCCTGAATTCCCATAAGCACCTTGGAACAAAGAACATAGGAAAGTACAGCATGGGAACAGAACCTTTGCCCCAAAATTCTGTGCCATACATGACACCAAGATAAATTTATCTCATCCATATCTCCCTATTCTCTGCGTATCCATGAGCCTCTCAAAAAGACTTTTAAACACCACTATCTTAGCTGCCTCCACAACCGCACCTGGCAGCGTGTTTTAAGCACCCACCATCCTCTGTGTGAAGAAAAACTAGCCAAGCCCATCTCTCTAAAGCTATGCCTTCTAGTCTTTGACATTTCCACCCTGGGGATAAAGGTTCTGACTGTCTACCATACCTATCCTCATATAATTTCATATACTTTTATTAGGTCTCTCTAGAACCTCCAGAGAAAACAATCCACATTTGTCCACCCACACCTTAGTAGCTAATATCCCCTAATCCAAGCAACATTCTGGAAAACCTCTTCAGCATCCTCTCCAAAGCCTCCACATTCGTTCTGTAATGTGGTGACCAGAATTACATGCATGGACGGTACACACATAATGATGGAGTAACTCAATGGGTCAGGCAGCATCTCAGGAGAGAAGGAATGGGTGACATTTCGGGTCGGGACCCTTCTGAGTTACTCCAGCATTTAGTGTCTACCTTCGATTTATACCAGCATCTGCAGTTATTTTCCTATGCATGAAGGAGGAGATTAGTTTAACTTGACATTATAGTTGACACGTTGTGGGCTGAAGTGTCTGTTCCTGAACTGTACTTGTCTATGTACTCCAAATGCATCCGCACCAAAGTTATATAGAACTGCATCAAGACTTCCTGACTCATACTCAATCCCCCAACCAATGAAAGCAACCATGCCATATGCCTTCTTTCCCACTTTATCTACCTGTGTCGCCACTTTCAGCGAGCTATGAACCTGGACCCAAGATCCCTCTGCATGTCAATGCTGTTAAGAGTCATGGCATCAATTGTGTACCTTCCCCTTTCATTCAACCTCCCAATGTGCAATACCTCATACCTGCAAACTTAATTTGTCATTTCTCTGCTGATTTCTGTAGTTGATCTACATCCTGCTCATTTCTGCAGTTGATTTATTTGACAACCTTCTTCACTCTCTGCAACTCCAGCAATCTTGGTGTCATCTGCAAATTTACTAACCAACCCATGTACATTTACGTCCAAGGAATTTATGTATATCACAAGCGGGGGTCCCAGCATAGATCTGTGCAGAACTCCACTGGCCACAGACCTCCAGCCAGAATAAAGCCCACCACAAGGCTCTTTATTCTGTGAGTGAGCCTGTTTGAATCCATGTGACCAAGCTGTTCCTGAGTCTGGAGGTGCGGGCGTAGAAGGCCTTGTAGCGTCTGCCCGATGGTAAAATATGTCAAATTTGTAAAATTTGTCAAGTTTGCAGACGACACAACGGTGATCGGGCTGATCACCAATGGTGATGAAACAAAATACAGAGCGGAGGTGCAGAACCTCACATGGTCCACTAACACTGCTGCGCTGGTCAAGAAGGCGCAGCAACGACTGTTCTACCTGAGAACACTGAAAAAGTCTGGTCTGCCCCAACAGCTGCTGATGACCTTCTACCGCTGCACCATAGAGAGCATCGAAACGCAAGGCATCCCTGTGTGATATCTCAGCTGCACGGAGGCAGAGAGGAGAGCTCTTCAGCGGGTAGTCCATAGAGCTCAGAAGACTATCGGAACACAGCTACCAGCCTTGGAGGGCATCTACAACACACGATGCCTCAGAAAAGCCACCAGCATTCACAAAGACTCTTCACACCCCTGCAATAGTCTGTTCGAAATTTTACCATCGGGCAGACGATACAAGGCCTTCTACGCCCGCACCTCCAGACTCAGGAACAGCTTCATCCCCAGGGCCATAGCTGCTATGAACCAGTCCTACTGAGCCGGATGGTCACATCGCACAGCAAACCGGCACAGACCTACTTGAACTTTATTCTGTTTTAAAACTGTTTCTAATTTTGTTTCACTGGGTTGTCTAAATTTATACTGATTAGCTAATTAATTTATTGCATCGTATGGAAGGCGCATTCCCAATCTCGTCGTACCCCTGTACAATGACAATAAAGATATATTGTATTGTATTGTATATCATAATCGATTACCTTTGTCACCTCCTGAAAAAAAACAATCGTTAGGAAGACATGAAGTTGAACATATAAAGCCATGCTGACTGTCCCTAACTAACACAATCCCTTCCATATGGTTGAACCTTCTCCACTGGGTTCCCTACCACTGACGTGAGGTTCTCCAGCCTATATTCCCACCGCCACATAGATTCCACTACTCTTCTACGCATTACGGACAATTTACAATGGACAATTAGCCTACCAACCTGCATATTATTAACCTGGGGATGGAAACTGGAGAACCCAGAAGAAAACCATGTAACCTCACAACCTTCATATGCATAGCACAAGATGTCAGGTTTTAACCCAGGTCACTGGAGTTGTATGGCAGCAGCTCTACCAGCTGGATTGCTGTGTTGCTCACTTTATTACCAATTAGACTGTTCTCTTATTTAAATCTAACAAGTATTTTACTAAAATATGTTGGGAAAACATCAAAAAGTCATCGACGTTTCTAGAAAATTCCAACACCGAGGATGCGTTTCTGATCTGTGCTTTGTGTGATGGTGATGGTGATTAATTGTCATAAGCTTGCTTCCACAGTTAATCCTTGTTCTGCTGACACACACACAAACGGCTTTTGCCCTGTCATTGAAGTGCTATTGCCAGTGCTTTTGTAAAATAACAACTTGACCTAGTCACACAGCAAAATCTTGCATGACTATTGGAATGTTTAGAGACTGCAAATTCAGTGCAGCTCTAAAAGGTGTAATAGTTCTGGTTAACCCAGAGTAGGGGAAGAAGAACCATAGGTCATACATTTAAGGTGAGTGGAGAAAGATTTAATAGGAGCTTGAGCGCCAACTTTTTTACACAATGGGTGGTAGGTATATGGAACAAGCTGCCAGAGGAGGTAGTTGAGGCACGTTCTATCACAATGTTTAAAAAACATGTGGACATGTACATGGATTGGATGGGCTTAGAACGATATGGGCCAATTGCAGGCAAGTGGGACTAACGTAGATGGGGCATGTTAGTCGGTGTGGTCAACTAGGGATGAAGGGCCTGTTTCCATGCTTTATGACTATGAAGAGAAGTGAAAGATTCTTCAAAGGTATGTTTACAGGTTATTTGAATGATCAAGAAGATGTCATGAGTATACTGTAGGAAAACCTAAATTTTTAATAAGTTTTTTAATTTGGTCGGAAGAGTAGAAAAACAGGATCGTTGAACAGGAAAACTGGTAAATGCTAGCAGACGGGGATCTCCTTGTGGTGTTTCATGAGATACAGAAAGTAAATGTGCATCTCAAGCAAAGATCAAGCCACAAGGTACATTGACCATCATTGCAAAGGGATAATAGGAGAAAAGCAAAAATGCCTTTCTGGACAACCTCAGCAACTTTGGTAAGAGTTCTTTCAAGGCACTGCATGTTGCTTTGTTCATCTTATCCAATAAGGATATACTTGCCTCAGAATTAGAACATTGTAGATTTTCTAGATTGAACTGATATTTGCAGTGCTGGAAGGAACTGCAGATGCTGGTTTAAATCGAAGGTATACACGAAATGTTGGAGTAACTCAGCGGGACAGGCAGCATCTCTGGAGAGAAGGAATGGGTGACGTTTCGGGTCAGTCTGAAGAAGGGACTCGACCCGAAACGTCACCCATTCCTTCTCTCCAGAAATACTTCCTGTCCCGCTGATTACTCCAGCATTTTGTGTCTACCTTCTGATATTAGTAGGTTGTTCTATGAGGACAGACTGAGAACGATTGACATTGGTTCATTGGGATTCAGAAGAATGAGAGGTGATCTCATTGAGACATGGAAGGTTTTGAGAGGGACTGATTGGATTGATGCCAAGAGGGAGTTTCCTCTAACCAGAAAGTATAATAAGGACAAGTGGTTAGCCAGTTTGAACTGAATTCAAACAGAATTTATTTATGTGGAGAGATCTAATCTTTGGAATTTTCTGCCTCAGAGAGCTGCGACAATGAAATTGAGACACCAATGCAGTCTTAATCTTTTAAATAATGCTGATGAAGGGATGAAAAAAATTACGTTATTACATTCCTCAATTTTGCACACATTTATTTGGCTCCAGAGGTTTATTTTGCACAATACATATGTTTCAATATAATGTTATCTCCATTACAACTGTTACAGCAACAGATGACAAGTTTTAATGTGCTGTGGTGTAGTGTTGTACAACTCTATCATTCATTATCACATTGTACATATGCGGGTGAATTTTAATTGTTTTTGTTTTGGAATTGACTGAACCAGATAGAACTTCTGAATTAGTATCATGTCTAATATTATCAATGGCTAACAAATAAAACATTGAAATACAAATTGGTGTTATTGCTGAATCACTTATTCATCTGTGATTTATGTTTGCATATTGAAAATGCAGTAATTAGAGACATCAACTCCCAAAATATTTTAACAGGAGATGAAAGTAACAATTGGGAAGTTGGGTTATGGTTTGGTTTCCTGTATTTCAATTCTTTTATTTTGAGCTATGGGGAAGTGGATAAATGAGATAATCTGTTTGGCACCTGTGGAAGACTATGAATGCATTTCCTAATCCAGTACAAAACATAATTAATCTGGGCTCAGTTAGAAGAGATGTAGAAACGTAGGATCTCTTGCTAAAGGTTAGGTGCATTTTTAAGAACATGTCCGGTTTTAATTGTGTTTTGGGTGTTGGATTTCCATTTGTTTTCCATTGAGAAGTGGAAGAGAAGGACAAAGGAGGAATACAGCTTTCGTTCCGATGCACGTGGCTGGTTTGCTTGACACACATTTTCCTAAACTAAATATACTCCAGATTCTAGCATCTGCAGTCTGTTGTGTCTCCATATCTTCTTGGAGACTTCATAACAGATTTCCATATCAGAATTCAGTGAAACCTCTCAATACTTACAATTTTTTAATGAGTGCAATCACTTAGTTGTCATGAGTTTGGGCTGCATTTCTTGCACCAATATAAACCAATTCCCATCCCTTTTATTTATCTTAGGATATCTTTCAGGCATATAAGGTATCCTTTCTGATTTAATATGAACCCTCATCATTGTTCTGAGCATTTTCCAACAATGCTATTTCATCTAACACTTTCTTCAATTTGAACGATTATATCACTGTTGATGCCACTTGAGAAATTATATCAAATGACTAAATGTGTTGTATGTTGTTTTAATGCTTTATCACTGAGGGTATTGTAGAAAGTCAGCTTCTATAGGGAAATCAAGACTAAGAAAGGCCAATTTGCACATTGAAAATTATTTTATAAATGAATGGCCTTGTTTTAGCTTAAATTACTAGCTTTCCTCCAGTTTCTTAAAGAGTGACTTAAAAAAGAGAGCTAAAATAAAGATTCTAAATTCAAATATCTTTTCCTTTAACTATGTTATATATAGCTCTTATGATACATAAGGAAGCCATTCAGACATAAACTCTCTGCAAACCCATCAATTTCATCCCCCCTCCCCAATTATTTTCCAGTAACCTGTTCTGTGGCTCATGTCCATCAACTTCTCCTGGTTCTTCTGTCATCAGGGGTAATTTACCTGTACCAGGGGTAATTTACAGAAAACAATTTTGTTGCTCAAAATCTCTCTGGTTTTCAGAATTGCAGCTTTATAAAGCTGATTTTATAGTTCAATGGCAGGATCACTACTGCTGTAATTTATCGTTCTTATTTGAACATAGCAGATAGCTTGCACTAACATAGTCTGTTTCCTGGCAAAACTTGCTTTAACTAAATTGAAAAGGCTTGGCATTTTAAAAGTTCATGTTGAAGAACATTTTAGAAGAAGTGAGAACAATTCAGTAAGCATAGACGATATTGGGGCCTGTCTTCCTCTTTCTTTTTCTCTAGTCACTCTCCTCGTGGTTAGAGTACATTAAGCTTCCTCAGTTTTGCTCAACAATTTCTGTTCAAGTTATTAAGTAATATAATTGTGCATCAGTAAGTTGAGGCTTGAACTGATTGTAATAAATTAACTTAACCATCTTATTTCTTTGTCTTTGTTTATGTGACATACATATCTTTGTATATGTATCATACCAACCACTGCCTGAGGTTGAACCAAACTACATCCAAAGGCCTTAGATGAGCTTTCAGCTTTTTACTGCATTATCACAAACTTGTGTTTGTATCACTTTCTGTTGCAGTTTATATCCTGATGAAACTCCCACCCATACCTTTTAATACCTCTTGAAATTCAAAATATTTCAATTCTCTCTTGGCCAATCTCCCGTTTGTAACTCGTCAGTTTATTTGTATCAAAATAATGTCTATTGTGTCTTTGAGTCCCATTCATTCATTGACACCGTACCTAATTAACTGCATATGTCTGCCAGTGTTTGTTTTATTTCTTGTTTGTAAATTCCTTCCTCACTTCCTTCTTCAGCCCCTCAAGTTCCCAAGACTATTGCATATTGAAAAAACTCCTCATCACTAGAAAATGTTATGATACAGATAACCCTCGTTATAATGGATCAGAGGGGGGAAAATGATGTCCGTTATTGCCAATTGTCCACTATAACCGAGTAAGGGATTCGCTCCAATCACTTAGCGGTCACTCCGTGAAATAATTAATTGAACAATACAAAGTTCTTTTTAAGAGCTAAAATGTAAATGTTGATACTGCAAGCTAAAAGTACCAAAGGCAGTTTGTTACATTGTTTAATAGAGCATTGTTGCACAAATGTCAATCGAAGAAATTGCTTGTCAATTTAAATATCCTCCCACAATGTAACAAGCATCCTATGTTTTTAAAGAGACAGTGGTGACATTACTGTTCTAAACAAGACTGTACTAGTGAGGGTAGATTGTATTTAAATTACTTAAGTAAGATTTCAGAGAACAGAATTGAAATCCCACCATGACAATATAGATTCTGGAAATTTTCCATTAAGTAGTCGTGGATCTTGAAGAAAACTACTGGTAAATCCCATGACTGTCCTTGGAGATATCTGTTGTTTTACCTGGTTTAGTCTGCTGTGGTCTGGAATCTCATTAATGTGGTTGACTGCAATCTCTTGGCAAGCCACTTTATTCGGGCCATTTATAGATTAGCAATACATGCTGCCCAGATCCTGAAAAATGAATAAGTGGAAAAAAATGACCTTTTAACCAAGCTTTATGTCACTTACCTTCTTTCATTTTACGCAGCTCAATTCAATTTTATGTTGCATCTTGTCACGTTTTTTTGCTTTAAAAGTGTAACAAATATACTTTTTTTTTAAGGAAGTGCTTTCAGGACATAGACGACAATGGTCTACATTTTGGAAATACCAGTAACTGCGTTTCATGGAATCTTGAGCAAAACACAAAGTGCCGTAGTAACCCAGCGGGTCAAATAGAAACTGTGGAGGTGACGGATAGTCAACGTTTCAATTCAGGACCCTGACTGAAGAAGGAACGAGCCTGAGAAGGGTCCTGACCCGAGACGTCATCAATTCATTGATGCTGCCTGACCCACTGAGTTACTACAGCACTTTATGTTTTGCTCAATATTCCAGCATCTGCTAGTCCTTGTGTCTCCATTTTATTGCTACAGTGCAAAATCTCATAAAAGTATGGCCACTTTGAGAAATTCTCCAGTCTGAAGCAAGGTCCCAAACGTAGTCTATCCATTCCCTCCACAACAAACATCCCTAGTGCAAACAAGTGGGTTCATAGTTTAGTTGGTGTTTGCAGGCTAGGTGTTTGCAGGCTTGGTGTTTGCAAGCCTGATGGTTGTTAGTAACAAGCTATTTCTGAACCTGAAGGTCACAGTTTTAAGACTCCTATACCTTCTTCCCCATGGCAGGAGTGAAATGCGATTGTGGTCAGGATCATGCAGTGCAGGTCCTTGATGCTGGTTGCCTATTTGTGGCGGCACCTCCTATTGATCCATTCAAAGGTGAGGTGGCCAATACCTGTGATGGACTGGGCTGTGTCCACCATTTTTCGTAATCCCCTATGATCTTCGGCGTTTGAGTTGTTGAACCAGGCCATGATGCGACCAGTCAATACACTCTCTATCATACATCTTTAGAAGTTCAAGAGAGTATTTGTCGATGTACTGAATTTCCTCGATCTTCTAAGGAAGTGGAGGTATTGGTGGGCTTTCTTTTTGATTGCATCAATATGCTGGACTCTAAGCAAGATCTTAAAAATAGTTGTATTTCAATTGAATTGTTGCACTCCCTCACAGTTATTTGGCACAAGCTTTCGCGGCACGGTGGCGCAGCGGTAGAGTTGCTGCTTTACAGCGAATGCAGCGCCGGAGACTCAGGTTCGATCCTGACTACGGGTGCTGCACTGTAAGGAGTTTGTACGTTCTCCCCGTGACCTGCGTGGGTTTTCTCCGAGATCTTCGGTTTCCTCCCACACTCCAAAGACGTACAGGTATGTAGGTTAATTGGCTGGGTAAATGTAAAAATTGTCCCTAGTGGGTGTAGGATAGTGTTAATGTACGGGGATTGCTGGGCGGCACGGACTTGGAGGGCCGAAAAGGCCTGTTTCCGGCTGTATATATATGATATGATATGATATGATATGATTTGCAACCCAGCAAACCTTACCACCCTGCCTTCTACCACCACCAAGACATTCTGCCAGCATGAAATAGTGCATCCCAAGCCATTTTATTTCTTTTTGTAGGCCATTGCAAACAAAAAAGACCTGCTATTTGGTGAAATAAGTGCCTAGCAATTTATATTACAGCCTGTTTTAGATGTTTGTAATTTTGCAGATTTTGGAGATTTGTAGATTGGAAGCAAGCTAAGGTGGGAGCAAGGCCTTTCCTCAAGTTACTAATTTGGCTATCGATGAGGGTTTGAACCTGAATCTTCCTAGATCTGTAAACTCAAAAAAACATAATTTGACGATTAATACAGCAGTCTCCTAGTATCTAGAAAAGAATGACTTAAATGTTGAGATTTAACTATTTTTCAAATGTATAGGGAAAGATTTAATAAGAACCTGAGGGGACATTTTCCCCACACAGAGGGTGGTAGGTACATGGAATGCTGTGTCAGAGGAGATAGTTGAGCCAGGTACTATCACGAGAATTATACCTTTTTGGATACTCTTGGGGGGGGGAGGTTGAGCGTTCAGAGGCACAGCAAAGAAGGGTGATGCTAGGCAAATCTCTTCTGATGGGAGACTAATTAGTTAGGGGGCAGACAGGAGATTCTGTGGCAGCAAATGGGATTCTAGGATGGTGTGTTGTCTCCATGGTGCCAGAGTACAGGATGCCTTAGCGCGGCTGCAAAACATTCTTAGAGGAGAGACGAGGAGCCAGAAGTCATTGCGCACATTGGAACAAATGACATGGGCAGGAAAAGGGATGAGCTCCTGCAGAGTGAATACATGGAATTAGGCAAACGGTTTTAAAGCAGGACTTAAAGGGTAGTAATCCCTGGAATTCTCCCAGTATCATGTTCTTGTTCTTGTGAGAGTAGAAACATGGAAGGTAGGACAGGTGTTTGAGGTGTTGGTGCAGGGCAGTGATTCACATTTTGTGTGCCACCCGCAGTGTTCCCTCCCTGAGACTGATGAAGGGCCTCGATCCAAAACGTCACCTATTCCTTTTCTCTGGAGATGCTGCCTGACCCGCTGAGTTACTCCAGCATTTTGTGTCTATATTCGGTGTAAAGCAGCATCTGCAGTTCCTTCTTAAACACAAATAGATAGATTGGTAAAGAAGATGTATAGTATTTTGCCATCATTGGTCGGGGCATCGTGTATGAGTCAGAAAATCATGATACAGCTATATTGGACTTTGTTTAGGTTACCTTTGGAGTATTGCATGCCATCTGGTTACCCCAATACAGAGCGGGTGTTTAGGCTTCAGCGAGGGTACTGAAGAAGTTTACCAGAATGCTGCCTAGATTAGAGGGTATTGGCTTTAAGGAGAGGTTGGACAGTCTTGGATTGTTTTCTCTGCAATGCCAGAGGTTGAGGGGAGTGCTGATAGAAGTCCATCAGATTATGACAGGCCTACATAGGGTAGATTGTCAGATCCTTTGTCCAGGGTGGAAAGTTAAAGAAAGAATAGAATAGAATAGAATAGAATAGAATAGCCTTTATTGTCATCCAAAAACATGTTACCCACAATCAACAATGAGAGGCAATAAAAAAAAGAAAGCAATAAAACACACAATCACAAAAACCAACATAAAACAAAAAAACATCCATCACAGTGAGTCTCCTCCAGTCACCTCCTCATTGTGATGGAAGGCCAGAATGTCTTTCTCTTCCCTGCCGCCTTCTCCCGCGGTCAGGCAGTCGAAATTGTTGCGTCAGGGCGTCGGCGGTTAAAGACTAGTGGGCATAGCTTTAAGATTAAATGGCAAAGCTTAAAGGAGATTTGCGGGTCAAGTTTTTCTTTCATGGAGGGTAGTGGGTGCCTGGAACCCACTGGTGAGGGTGGTGGTGGGGGCTGTTATGATAGTGACTTTTAAGAGACTTTTAGACAGGCACATGCATGGATATGGATCACATGCAGGCCGATGTGATTAGTTTATTGTGGCATCCAGTTTGGCACAGACATTGGGGGCTGAAGGGCCTGTTCCTGTGCTGTACTGTGAGATTGTGCTTGGATGAACAATTTGGTTTGGAGCTGGGCTGGGGTTCAGAGGTGGCCAGTTGAATGGTCATTCAGGCCCATCACGTTCCATGGCAGGAGTCAGATTGCAGTGCAGGTAGGGGGATTTGAATGGTTAAAGCACTGATTGTGTGCTGCAGTGACGGGGTGCAGTGAGAGAGAACCTATTTGACACGCAGGGCAGATTTAGTCTTTAATGCCTTAACAGCCCACAGCTAACCATATAGTATCAGCTTCAACATCAGTGGCGCCAACCCCATTTACAGATTTCTTACAGGTATTCTAAGCATGGGAGTTAAATCTCTATTGCTAAGAGTGAGTAGGAATATTGAATATTGAAGGAATATTGAGTCTAGAGTCCTAGACTCTCCCACTAGTGGAAATATCCTCTCCACATCCACTCCATCCATGCCTGTCACTATTCAGCAAGTATTCGACATGACTGCCAGAATGACCCTGCGACACAAGCAGAAGGAAAATAATTCTGACACAGTGGAGACAGGAAAGACTAAATAACATTTGATTGTTACGTTGAAGACTTGCTCCAAAGTTATCAGTAATCTTCGCCCCACTATTAGAATGTAGCTACAACACTGGCATCATCCTGATGAAACCAAAGAATTGCTAGGGTATGCTGGCCACATCTAGCCAATTGCTGCCCCTCATTTACTCTACTGTCAAGCACCCACAAAACAGAAAATGTCACATAGTCCTATCAGGTTACTTGTATTCACCAGTAAACTGCTGTCTGATGCTCACATTGTCTTCCCTGAAGACTACTTGGCTTCACACAATTCTGGTCCAAATGCAGATGGAAGAGTTGACATCATGAGGTGAGATGAGATTGACTGCCCTTAGCATGAAGGCAGCGTTTGAGTTAATTTTCAAGAAGCCCTAAAAAAACATTGAAGTTAATGGAAATCACATTTGACAAATGTCAGGCAATGACCATCTCCAAGTTTCAAGGTCACAGGGAAATAAGGAGGGGATTCTTCTGTTGGGATCTGATGGGCCAAATGGTAACCTCATGTTCATAAGTGATAGGAGCAGAATTAGGCCATTTGGCACATCGTCTACTCCGCCATTCAATCATGACTGATCTATCTCTCCCTCCTAACCCCATTCTCCTGCCTTCTCCCCATAACCCCTGTACAAATCAAGAATCTATCTATCTCTGCCTTAAATAAAATCTGTGGCATGAATTCCACAGATTCACCACCCTCTGACTAAAGACATTTCTCCATCTTCTTCCTAAAGGAACGTCCTTTAATTCTGAGGCTATGACCTCTGGTCCTAGACTCTCCCACTAGTGGAAATATCCTCTCCACATCTGCTCCTTCCATGCCTGTCACTATTCAGTACGTATTTGATAACCTGTGTGATAATATGTAATATTATTAGGTATGAAGCTAAAGATTTTGACCAATAAAAGTGATAGATTTCCAACTCAATATGGTGACCTATCTAATATATTGTGACACAGAAGAAGGCCATTGGGCCCATCCTTGATCTGAAATAGCATTCAGATCACTGAGGTCATTGCAACCCCTGACATTGCACCAACGTTTGTAGTAACCTTTGCTAGAGAGTTCCAATGCAGCTGCAACACTGGTATCAACATGCCAAGAGTTGCAATGACCACAAATATAATTGTTTCAGCCACGGGTATTATGGCCACACGACTCCATCAAAGCCTGTATATTCTATGCCCCACAACTCCCTCTAAGTCTGTCCATAATTAGCTGGCAAAAGTCAAGAGTGGTGGAATGAATGCAGTTCCAGCAACACTCAAGAACTTCACACCAGACAGGACAAGACCAACTGCTTTTTGACACCCCATCCACCATCATCCGTGCGCACTGCAGTGCAACATTTCACCTAAGTCGCGCCTCCCTAATCTGTTACTTCTCCCAATTAGAATGACTGAGCAAGCAAGCACATTGCAACATCTATAACTCGATCATCCTCTGGCCTATGTGGATTTGGTCAAAATCCTGAACTTCCTATCCACATGACTTCCTTATTTTAAAAAAGGCCTTGTCATCCATTGGGTCCATGATGGCTCAGAGTAAAACAATCCTATCAATCCTATTCATCCTCCCTATTTCCCTGCAATAATCTCTCTCATAGGCCATCAACTCCTTCTTTGAGTCTTTTGCCACTTTGCAATTCACAGTGACCAAATTAACCTACCAGTATATCTTTAGGATGGGTGAAAAAACCGAAGCACTCAGAGAAAACCCATGTGGTTACAGGGAGATGCAAATTTCACACAGTCTGCAGCACTGGAAGTTAATATAGAACCCAGATCTGTGGTTAAGAAGCAGCAGCATTAATTGCTCATAGGTTCATAAGTCATAGGAGTAGAAATTGGCCATTTGGCCAATTGAGTCTATTCTGCCATTCAAACATGGCTGATCTATCTTTCCCTCTCAACCCCATTCTCCTGCCTTCTGCCCATAATCCTTGACACCCTTACCAATCAAGTATTGGCCAATCTCATCTTTAAAAATACCCAAATGTCTTGGCCTCCACAGCCACTATCCATGTTCTTTAAAAAAAAAGAAATTTGTGATCATATGTTTTTGATCATTTATAACTGGCATTTACTTCATTCCACAACTTCCTCTTGGGAAAATACACAGGAAATCCTTCCCTTGGTCTCAACAGTTTTATTATCCCACATCCATCTGTTAGGAACCTCAATTATTTAACTGGGAGAGGCATGATTGTGCAGGAAGCTTAAAAGCTTTCCAGTGTAGTTTGATGGACCACTCCTGCACCAGTTGACAATTTTAATTTAACAAAAAGCTCAAACTGTTAAATTGCATATAGCTATTTTTCCGCTTCCAACGTTGAATCTTAAAACTAGGCCCAGATTATTGCATACAGATTTGCTCTCCCTTATTTAAACAGGAAATATTTGCAGTGGAGTCAGTTCAGAGAAGGTTCATTAGGATGATGAGATTACCTTGCAGGGAAAGGTTGAGCAGTGTGAAAGGATGAGAACAGATCTTAATGAAACATATAAGACAGTGAAGGGGCTTGACTAGGAGATTCCATGATTGTTGGCATGATGAAGCTCTAGGACTTTGGTTCGGCCGCGTTTAAAGTTTTGCATGCAATTCTGATCTCTACATTACAGGAAAGATGTGGAAGCTATGGAGAAGGCGCAGGGGAGGTTTACCAGAATGCTGCCTGGATTAGAGGGTTTCAGCTACAGGGAGAGGTTGGATAGACATTCATTGTTTTCTCTGGAACGTCAGAGGTTGCAGGGAGATTTGATAGAAGTATATCAAATTATGAGAGGCATAAATAGGGTAGATAGAACGTTTCTCCCAAGGTGACAGTTTCCAACACTTGAGGGCATAGCTATAAGGTGAGAGGGGGAAAGTTTAATGGAGATGTGTGGGGCAAGTTTATTTTAAACAGAGGGTGTTGGGGGCCTGGAATACATTGCTGGGGTAGTGGTAGCGGCAGATACGATAGTGGCATTTAAGAGGCTTTCAGATAGGCACATGGAAGTGAAGGAAGTGATGTGCAGGCAGATGAGATCAGTTCTGGTAGACATCGTGTTTGGCACAAACATTATGGGCCAAAGGGCCCGTTCCTGTGCTGTACTGTGCAGCACTCTACAGGTGTCAGAGGTTATAGGGAGAAGGCAAGAGAACGGGGTTAAGAGGGAGAGGTAGATGAGCCATGAGTGAATGGAAGAGTAGACTTGATGGGCCGAATGGCCTAATTCTTTACTTATCACTTATGACCTTATGATCTTTGTGTGGAGTTTCCATTCCAGTTAATATTAATATGAGCAGAATTGTTATTCGTGATGGCAACACATTTGGTGTACATCCGATATTGGTAAAACTACTATGTTGCAGCACCCAGTCCATTTTCACTTCTGGTACTATTTCACTTGGAAATGACCTTTTGTACCATCGTCCTCATTAAGCCAATGTTGGGCCACATTGTGTCTAAAAGCAGATGCTATGTAATCCACTATCAAGGTTATAATTCTTTTACATATTGCTGAATCATCAAGTTAAACCTGTGGGTCTTTTAGCTGAAATCCATATGTCATAGCTCTCCCTATTGTAACTCTATATAAACTGACTGTATTGATTTTCCCCTCTTTATCTTTGCTCATGGCTCAACTTTTCTTTCCATCCTTGATATACTGACTTTACATAAACATGGACTATACAATAGACAATAGACAATAGGTGCAGGAGGAGGCCATTCGGCCCTTCGAGCCAGCACCACCATTCAATGTGATCATGGCTGATCATTCTCAATCAGTACCCCATTCCTGCCTTCTCTCCATACCCCCTGACTCCGCTATCCTTAAGAGCTCTATCTAGCTCTCTCTTGAAATCATTCAGAGAACTGGCCTCCACTGCCTTCGGAGGCAGAGAATTCCACAGATTTACAACTCTGACTGAAAAGATTTTTCCTCATCTCTATTCTAAATGGCCTACCCCTTATTCTTAAACGGTGGCCCCTGGTTCTGGACTCCCCCAACATTGGGAACATGTTTCCTGCCTCTAATGTGTCCAATACCTTAATAATCATATGTTTCAATACCACCCGGGCGCGAATGTAACCCGGAAAGGCACCTCCCTTGTTGGCGGGTTTGATTATCAAGTCAGGATTGCTGCAGAGCTGAGGGCTGTTGTCGCAGAGTGAGCAGAGGGCTATTCTGCGCCCTTTCCAAACTCTCCACATTCTTCTCAAAACTGTATGCAGTACTCCAAATACAGATTACCAAAGTCCTATTAAGTTGCATCATGACTTCTTGGCTCTTATACTCAATGTCCTGACCTATGAAGACAATCATACCATATGCCTTCTTTACTACGCTATCTACTTGTGTTGCCACTTTCAGGGATGTATGAACATGGAGCTGCAAGATCCCTCTGTACACTAATGTTGCCATTAACTGTAGATTTGCATTCAACATTATTTTTGAACCTCTGCTGTCAACTAGAGACTTGACAGTCCTGCTTCTACCATCTCCAGTTTCTCACCATAAACAAATTACCATTGATGATCTTCTTTATTTTGTGTTAGTTTTTCATAACCTTGCTTATGACATCCACTCTCACCACCATGTTTTCTGTTGCTGATTTTCTCCCACTTGGTTCTTCTGTCAAACAATGGACCACCAAACTGTTGGCAAAATAATCTTCAGCTCTCGTGATTTGGTTCAAATTCAGGTTAGTCTCATTGATAGGATGTGGTCAATCTTTTCTACATATGTGGAATATAACAAGGGAATAGGATATCAACACAGATGGGTTGAATACAGGCTGGAATCTGATGATATACATCTTTGACCAAACCACTGGCCATGAGGGTGCAGAAAGTCAGGAAATAGTTACTGTTATTTAAATGCAAGCCTCCTGTGAATATCTGGCAGATGCTGCAGTTTAATTTGGCAGCTGGTTCCTTGGCTGCACTTGGCTATCACTGGCTTTTGACCAGGTCCAATGAGATATGAAAGAGGACTCATCAGTGAATCATTTCCATAGCAGGGTCTTTGTGAGAGTGTGCTTTGATGTAGCCTATTCACTGTGTGGGCTGAAGGCTGGGCAAGGATCTATTTTAGTTCCCCATCAGAAAGTCATGGACTGTTAATCACAGATGTGTCCCTTTATTCACTGTGTTTTAAATTGCACTTAAAATGTATGCGCCAAATTCTTTACCACTATATTTCTCGTGATACTCCGAACTGATCAACGCAATTGCTCCCACTATTAGCACAGATCTGCTGCACACAGTTTTGATGATCTGCTTTTAAATTTTCTTAAATGCAAGAATGAATGTAACTAAGGTGTTTTTCATAGTTCAGGAAATTCATGTCAATCGTTATTCAAATCCTGGCCCCAGCATTATGTGGTTTGCTTTGTGCTCAGTGTTGGCCTCCTGCTCTGTAAACGTTCCCTTACTGCATAAACATCATAAAACAGAATTTTTGCCCGCTAAAAAATTAAGTTGTTTTGTTGTCTTTGCTGGTCCCGCAAATGATTCATGTCCAGAACCTCCTTCATACTTGGAATTGATACTGCCAGGCAGAAGTGAATCATGCTCCACATGCATGGTTTGTTCAGAAAATGATTGGATTTGCCAACATTGTTGCACATCAGCCAAGAAACGTGGTTTAGATCTGTGACTGGTTTGAGGTGTTGTCAGGATAAGTCTGCAAATGGTTTTATTTATTGTATACTGATTATGGAGATGCTGGTGATAATCACAGTGCTCTCTTGCCAACTACCTGTCACAGAGGAACATTTTTTCATGCAGTGATTTCACAAGCAATCTAAAGCTGTGTCCTGCAAGGTCAGGACCCATACACTGGTTAGAAGTGACTGGACTAACATTATATTTTAAAAATAAAAATCAGTTTTAGTATCAATGTACATTAATACTTCAGCCAGTGCAGATGGCAATAATTAGCGCTAGGCAGCTAGTTTTTGGCTTCTCTCTTGCTCTCTCTCTGCATGTCTTCTCTCTCTCTCTCTGTCTTCTTGTGCAGAGGGAAGAAATCAATGCTTGGTATTGATGAGGTAAAGGACAGCCAATTTACAAGTCGAGTGTTTAATTATCATGCATACTGGCAATGGAACAATGAAATTGTCACTGGCTGAAGCTTAACAAGCCTGTAAAGGCAATAGCTCAGATAAATATAATAATTAATAATACGATAACAATAACTGTAATATTCGGTAACCATAATAGCGCTAAGCCGAAGAGTCCATAGATCATAGTTCTGAGGTTAGTCCTGTGTGGTGTTCAAGAGTCTGATGACTGCTGGGAAGGTGTTCTTGAACCTGATGGTTATGGTTCACAGGCTCCTTCTTCCCACAGTGGCGAGGCGAGTACAGTGCCAGGATGGCGTGGGTCTTTGTGATATTGGCCGTCCTTTTGATGCACTGCCTCTTATAGATCCCTTTGATGGTGGTCAACACCTGTGATGGATCGGGCAATGTCTACCTCTCTCTGTCGTCTCCTTCATTCCTGGGTATTCTCGTTGTCAAACCAGGTCATGATGCAATCAGTCAGTATATTCGTTACCATACACCTATAGAAGTTTGATGGAGTATTTGTCGACATAACAAATCACCTCAATCCTCCAGTTTAGTAGAGATGTTGTTAAGTTTTCTTAGTGATGTGCTGGACTCAGATCTTCAAGCTATTAATGCCCAGGAATTTAAAGCTATTGACTCTCTTCACCATTGTCCCATTAAAGTCCAGTTCATGGACCCCGTGTGTTCCCCTTATGAAATCAACAATCAGATCTTTGGTCTTGCTCACATTGTGAGCAAGATTATTGTCCTGGCACCATTCAACTAGTTTTTCAACCATCCTCTTGTACTCTTGACTCAGCATTGCCCATTACTCATCCAACATCGGTGGTACCATCTGCAAATTTAAAGATGGCATTGGAGTGTATCTGGCTGCACAGTCATGGAAATAGGGAGAGTAGAGCAGGGGCCTGAGTACATGGCATTGAGGTGCTCCTGTGTTGATGGTTATTGAGGAGGAAATGTCATTGCCAATTTATACTGATTACGGTCTGTTGATGAGGATGTCAAGGATTCAGTTACCTAGGAATGAGCAGAGTTCTCTGAGGTTGATGAAATATTTGGAGGGGATTGTGATGTTGAACACTGAGCTGTAGTCAATGAAGAACAGCCTGTCGTATGTGCTATTGTCCAAGTAATCCAGTGCAAAATGGAGAGCCAGCGAGATAGCATCCCCTGCGATCTGTTATGGTGGTAGGCAAATTGTTGTGTCCAGGTCCTTATTAAGGCATGAGTTAACATGCATCAAACCAATCTTTTAAAGCACTTCATCACCATGGAGTTTACTGCTTTATTGCCACCTGTTGGTCGTCTCTGAGGGTTGGTTTTGTTTAGTTTAGTGGAAACATACATTGTTTAGTGATTGTTTCCACTAAACTATGTGACAAACTAACAGTGGACATACAGTGTGGAAACAGAGTCTTTGGCCAACTGAGTCCATGGACCCAGTATGCGGGTGGTCAATGGTGTGACCATTGATCACATGCAGGCTACTTCAATGTTATCCCACTTTAGCATCCTACAATCTACAGAATTGTAATTTACAGAAGGGTAATTTACAGAAGCCAATTAACAAACAAACCTGCACGTCTTTGGAACGTGGGAGGAAACTGGAGCACCTGGCGAAAACTCATGGAGTCACTGGGATAAATGTAAACTCCGCATAGACAACGGCCTTACTTAGGTTCAAACTCTGGTCTCTGGCATTGTGATAAAACAGCTCTATCGCTGCGCCACTATGCTGCCCTATGTCATGAGGTATGTTATCTTGCTCTTGGGCATCACAATTCCCAACAAACATCCTATGGCCGTATATACCATGGTGTCTCAAGTGCTTCTGTGCCCTGGTGTTCCAATATATTTTATTAAACATTGCGAGTCCAGCCTCCAGCACCTCCTCACACAATGCATTCCAGATTTCCACTAATCCCTGGAAAAGAATCTTCCTCAAATCCCCTCTCAATTGGAGTTATCGTCACTCTCACCTTCTTGCTGCTTAATCTTTCCTAGCTGCTGTTGTTGATCGCTGCCATATCTCACAATTTGCTGCTTGCAGCCACATTACAGAGGTCACCTAAACTCCATTCTCAAGGAGAAGAGTACCTCTGATTTTCTTTCAGTCTACAGGAACAGAAGGCAGTCAGGATTGGGAGCATGGATAATTGTGTGCATTGCGGGCTTCTCTGCACTGGAGGTGTTCAGACAATGCTTTTGTTTTCTGACAGAGACCCTCCCTGGCAACATCCTGTCAGGAGTACCAGTCTCTAGACCAGGATGTTCTTGGGCACCCTAAAGACTTGGGCACTCTTCATCACTTATCTGTCAAACTCCCTTTGACCCCTGCAAACACATTCCCACCTTAACAGTGCAGCATCCCTTCATTCAACAGCAATGCTCCACAATACATGGTGCAGTGTTACTTATATTGTGCTCTATTTGAAAGTCAAGGTACACTACATCCACCGGCTCTCCCCTGTCCATTTTCCTAGTTACATCCTCAAAAAATTCTAAAAGATTAGTCAAGCATGATTTCCCCTTCGAAAATCCATGCTGACTCGGAACGATCCTTTTACTGCTATCCAAATGCTCTGCAGTTTCGTCTTTTAGAATTGACTCCAGCATCTTCCCCACCACTGATGTCAGACTAATTGGTCTATAATTTCCTGTTTTCTCTCTCCCTCCTTTTAAAAAAAGGGGGATAACATTAGCCCCTGGGTGGCAACTGTGGATGGAGTACACACCCCCAGTTTGTACTAACGATGCTGAAAAGGAGATCGTCAGGAGGTTCAAGTTCCTAGATGCAAATATTACCAACATTTCCTCCCTCGTTACCAAATATTACCAACATTACCAACGTTTCCTCCCACGTTCCATGATTGTCCTGGTCCAATCATATTGACATTAACTCTATTTATAAGGTTGCAAATACCTTATAAATAGTTATAAGGTATTTGTAATATACTGTATGGGCCAGATCTTGAACAGTGGCAAGACTGAGTACCGGAAGGAGATGGCTTAGAAACATGGTGACAAGATAACAACCTCCCTGAATATCAACCTTTCCATCAATGTCAACAAAACAAAAGAGCTAGTTATTGACTTCAGGAAATGAGTTGGTGGACGCATCCCAGTCAGCATCAATACAATAGTGGAAATAGTCAAGAGCTTCAAGCTCCTAGGTGTAAATATCACAAACAATTTTGTCCTGCACCAACCAGATTCACGTTTTTGAACAGTGAGAATTTTTAGGAGTGAGGCATTGGTTAATGAGTACCCCTGCTAAAGTGTTTGATAAGGAAGTCTTGATGGAACGAGGTACAGTTTCTCAGCTATATGTACTTTAATTCTGTCTCATTTATTCCAAAGAATACAATTCCATTTTATCTAATCTTTCAAATAGGTACAATTTTTCTGCACTTGCAACATCCTCATAAGTTTCTTCTGCATCTTCTCCTGTGTAATAACATCTTTCCGGCAAAGTGGTGACCAGAACTGGAAGTGCAGTACTGAAGTTGTGACTTACTGTAGGTGGATATGGTTTCCGCTCGACAGCTTGATGGTCACCAAAGAGGTAGATAGTACTTCAGCACAACCAGAGAGCAGTCCTCTTTGAGAACCTCTTTGGTGACCCTCGGATTATCCTTGATCGGACTTTGCTGGCTTTACCTTGCATTAAACGTTATTCCCTTATCGTGTATCTATACACTAACTGGCTCGATTGTAATCATGTATAATCTTTCTGCTGACTGGATAACACGTAACAAAAGCTTTTCACCGTACCTCTGCACACACGTCAATAAACTAAACTGAACTGACCTTCCTACTCATATTTTATACCTTGTATAAAACATCCTGCAAAGATTTTTAACCACCTTGTATCCCTGCCACGGCACCTTTTATAATCTGCATAATGATATATATTCCAATAACCTTTATTCCTCCACACTGCTCAATATCTGGCCTTTTACATCCGTCAATGTAAAATCTGTCAATCCAGCACACTCAAGACCTTAGTAGTGCCAGAATAGAAAAAAATCTGGACTATTGGATGCTATTCCCTTTAATAGCCTGTTGCACTTTTATTTCACTTTTTTTCCCCCCAAGATATTACTCGGTAGTCATGGTAATATAATTTTCCAGTGAACCTTTTAAATTTAAAAAGAATGCAGGGTGAGGATTTAAAAGCAGATGAGAAATGAGACCCCAGGCAAGTGAAACAGCACACATGAACCAGATGCTGAACCATCAGGATTTCTCAGTAATCTGATAGGGGGTTATCAGAATGTTACTGTTTTGTGAATTCTTGTTACACCTCTCCAGATGTATTCCCTCACACTTCCCCGTGTCAAAATTTTTTTTAAACTCCAGTATAGACCATGTATGATATCCAACGTTTTTCTCCTTATTGCCAGTCACACAGCTGTTTTTTTATATTTTGGAAATTTCTGTATCCCAAATAAATATTGCAAAAAGCAAGAGATTGAGCACTGAGCCCCGTAGAACCCCACTGGTAAGTACTTGGCAGTCACAAAAAGATTCTTCAGTCACCACTCTTTGTTTCTTGTGACTCAGCAGATATTGGATCCTATATGTGCTCTTCGAGTGGCTTAGTGTTTTGACCAGTCTGCAAGCTTTTGCCAAAATGCAGGGATACTACATCAAATATGTAGCCGTCATTATTGCTCCTTTTTGTCTTTAAAAGGTTCACAGGACAATAAGGGGAAAGGTCACAATCGAATGGTAGAGTTGAGGTAACAAAGAAATGCATGAGGAATTGTTCAGCCAATGGCAGGCTGGCTAGCTTTGTCCATTCCTATGGAGTTTCCTTCAATGATGACATAAATGTCATCATGGGGTCAACTGTGACCGCCAGGTTAGAAATGTTTGCTTTTACTTTGACACACATTCCATGGATTGAAGAGAAGGGCTTCTGTCTTCCCTGTATGTTAAATCGATTTTCCCAAATCACACGCTAAAAACCATGAATAATACCTATGGAGATTCTTAAAATCATGATTGAAAAACGTTTTGATGGAATGTACAGTTAATTGTAACAGTCACAACTGCATACCAGAGAAAGCTGGAAATATTTCAATCTGATGTTATTTATCCCCTTTGTTTTCCTTTCAATCCCTTCCCCTCGGGGGGATTCTTGGATGATTAGATAGGTTTTTCACCATTGATCAAAACTACTCACGTGGTGAGAATTACTTGTCCCATTTAGCTTTGCAGTGTGCACCTGCAAGTGGTAATTTTTTTAATTTTTTTCAGTTAGCGTCATGGTACCTTTCTTAAATTCTGAGTTTGCAATGAAAATAGTATCCTTGGAAAAGTGACTGTAAGAAAAACTTGAGGAAGTTAAAGGAAAATCACCACTTGTGCAATGATTTATTTTATAATTTAATCTTTCCTCCATTTTGTTCTCTCACAAAATGTTCCCATCTCTCATTTCCCCACACCTTAGAATTTCAAGGCAAATTGAGTTTATTGTCTTATGATTAAGTATGGTGAGGTAAACTTACTGGCAGCAGCATCACGGGCACATGGACTTCAACACAAAGAGAAATTGAACATAAACTAGTTAAATTGCGTGCAAAATTTCTAAAAGAAAAAAAAACACAGAAAAAAACAAAGCATTAGTACAAAAACATAATTAGAATAAAAGGCATTGGTAGTGCAAGAGGTAGAATGCAGTGTTCCATTGTCAAGGTAATAATAAATAGGATTGTGCAAAAAATGTCTTTACCTGAACCTGGTGGGGTAGGGTGGGAATTTAAGTTTTTCTACCTCCTGCCCAATGGTACCAGTAAGAAGAGGCCAAGGTCCAGATGTTGGGAATCGTTGATGATAGATGCCGCTTTCATGAGGCAGTGCCTCGTGTAGATGCTTCCGATGTGATGGGCCGGGCTAAGTCCGCCACTCTCTGCAGCCTCTTGCGTTCCTACACATTAGAATTGTCATACTAGGTCATGATGCAAGCAGGATATTTTCTAAAGTACATCTGTAAACGTTTATTACACTATTCAGCGGCATAACAAATGTTGTTAATCTTCAGAGAATGAGAAGAGCTGGTTCTTCTTCATGGTTACAGCATGGTTGCTGCTGGGCTCAAGTCAAATCATCCAAAATGTTAACACCCAGGGATTTGAAGCTGATAACTCCACCACTGACCCACTGCTGAATACTGCCGTGTGGTATCCCAACTTCTCTTTCTGAAGTCAATGATTAGTTCCTCAGTCTTGTTGATAGTGAGTGAGAGGTTGTTATTGTGGCACCACTTAACCAGGTGTTCCATCTCTCTCCTTTATGCGGACTCATCACCACTGGTGATTCGGCCAACAATAGTGGTATCATCAGCGATGGATGGCATTGGACTTAGCTACACAGTTACGGGTGTAAAAGAGTAGAGCAGGGAGCTAAGAATGCAGCTCTGAGGTCCACTATACTGATGGTCAATGAGGAGGAGATGTTCTACTGAGCTGCACTGATGGAGGTCTGTAGTGATGGAAGGATCCAGTTGCAAAGGGAGGTGCAGAGGTCCAGGTCTTGGAGCCTTGGTGATGAGTTTGGAGAGGATGATGGTGTTGAATACTGACCTGTAGTCAATGAACAGCAGTCTTACATATGTGTTTCTGTTATCCAGATAGTTCAGAGCAGATTGGAGAGCCAGTGAGATAACATTTTCTGTTGACCTGCAATGGAAATAGGCGAATTGAAGCAGTTCCCAATCATTTCCAAGGCAGGAGTTGATTTACACCATTAGCAATTTGTAATAACCCAAGGTTTTTTTTCATTTCTCTGAATAGGTCATTAACCTGAAACCCTTTAACGCTTTTTCATTCTACACAGTGGCTGCCTGATCTGACCACTATCTATTTTTACTTCAAAAGAGATATTTTTATATCAGAAGAGTAAAATAAATCTGAAATAAAAGCAGAAAAGCTTGGAAAATACGCAAAAAGTCGAGGACCATTTGCAGAGAGATAAGCAGGGTTAACATTCAGGTTCGTGGTCATTAATCAGAAAAGTTAGAGGTAAACTATTTTAAGATGTAGAAAAAGGAAACTTTAGATTGCATTAAGTACTCCCAATTCAATCCACAACTGAAACCCTTGTATCTGGTCAGCTGTCACTTCAAATATCTGCCCCCGACTTCAAATACTGACACTTCAAATACTCTGATCCCTCGGTCCTTCAATTGAATTGTTCTTGCTATTCAATGTTTGCATCAAATGTGGCATCTCTTCCTTTAACAGATATACCACAGCCTTCCAAACTAACTCTGAATTCAAGAACTTTCCAATAGCAGTTCCAGAATTTTCTATTTTCAGATTTCCAGCATTTGCAGAATTCTTCTTTTGAAATTGAAATTTATTTTTTATACTTCCTCATCTCTTTTGTCATTTGATCTCTCCTGCAACCAGCCTTTTCAGATTCTTCCCTCACTGATTTCTACTTTTCTCCGCATTGCAGAGCTTCTTTTCCTAAACTTTACAGTGAAAACGAAATACTGCAAAATGATGAGAATCTAAAGTAAAACGATATTAATCCGAAATGTTAACTGTTTCTGTCCTGGGTTGCTACCACTGAAAATTCTCAATATTTTCTATTTATTTCATATTTATGAAATTTATCCAAGAACATGATTCTAGATGATGGAAAAAGATGTGAACATGAGTCAAACATACATCTATTCTTTTGACATGCCCCATTTCTTCTCCCTCGAGCTGCTGTTCAATAACTCATGCATGGTGACCATCGAGTGCTTTGTAGCTACAATAGTCTTGATCATTAAGGATCCAGTGCGTAGGAAGGGACTGCAGATGCTGGTTTAAACCGAAGATAGACACAAAATGCTCAAGTAACTCAACGGGGCAGGCAGCATCTCTGGAGAGAAGGAATAGGTGACGTTTCAGGTCGAGACCCTTCGGTCTGAAGAAGGGTCTCGACCTGAAACGTCACCCACTCCTTCTCTCCAGAGATGCTGCCTGTCCCACTGAGTTACTACAGCATTTTATGTCTATTAAGGATCCAGTTCTAGTATCTCACTGAATGAGATGCTGTCTGAGCATCATACAGGTTGGAGGCCTTTTCCGCCCACTGAGTCTGCACCACCCATTTTCTACCACAGAAATCTGTGACAGAAGAATAAATGGATATATTCTTGGTGGAGATTGTCAGACGTTTGAACTACCAGGAAGTCACAAGGTAAGGGTAGTGCACAATGTACAGAGACGTTGAGGCCACATTCAGGGTTGCCAACTTCCTCACTCCCAATTAATGGACAAGGAGACGACACCGCCCCGCGCCCCACGTGACCTCACACAGCCAGTGGCCACGTGCTCCCGCTCCACCAATGGCAGCCGCCCGGGCCGGGAGGTGGGTTGCTGCACAACGTCTGTTAGGTGGCGCCCGGGCCAACACTGTCTGGGACTACAGAGGCCCCTGGGCTCCAGTGTCTGGGCCTACAGTGTCCGGGCCTACAACGTCCGGGCCTACAGCACCGTCCAGAACTAATATGGAACAAGGGTGGTCCCGTACGGGACAAACCAATTTAGCCCAAAATACGGGATGTCCCGGCTAATACGGATTAGCCACATTGGATAAGTTGTTATATTATTGGGCCTCTGCTCTTTGGGATGTATATGAATGACTGGGGGGGGGGGGTCACAGACTGCGAGGAAGCCAGTTGAAGTAAACAGTGGGATGTAGGTCAGCTACAGAAATGGGCGGGGAAATAGCAGATAGCGTTTAACCCGAGCATGTGTGAGGTATTGCATTTTGGGTGATTGAATGCAAAGGGAAAATATAATGGTTAGTCCCTTAAAAGCATTGATGTACAGAGGGGTCTTGGGGTCCAAATCCATAACTCCCTGAAAGAGGGAAAACAAATAAACTGATAAAGAGGCATTTTGTACGTTTGCCTTCATTGGTTGGGGCATTGAGTATAAGAGTCAGGAAGACATAATATATGTTTATAGAACATCGAATAGTACAGCACAAGAAAAGTCCATTCATCCCATAAAATCTGTGGCAAACGTGATGCCAAGACCATCTCTTATCTACCAGTGCATAATCCATATCCATTCATTCTCTATATATCCATATGCCTATCCATAAACCTCTCAAATGCTACTATTATACCTACTAAGTGTCATAGATTTAAGGTGAGTGGAGCAAGATTTAAAGGAGTTGTGCAGGACAAATTTTTCCACGGGATAGTGAGTGCCTTGAATGCACTGCCAGAGATGGGGGGTTGCAAATGTAATCGTGGCATTGAAGAGCCCTTTAGAGAGGCACATGGATATGCAGGGAATGGGGAGATATGGATTATGTGCAGGTAGATAAAGTTGTTTTTTAGCATCATTTTTTGGCACAGACATTGTCATGCTTATAACTGGTTTTAAAATTCAACATTCCCATTTTTGACTGATCTGTAATTCTCTCAAAGCATGGTATTTCCATCTTTGTGTGTTCACTCTTTTTCATCTGCTTCTGGGGCCCCCACCCTCAGAGTATCTCTCAATATGAATTCACTACTTCACGTTATCTCGTTACAAGGGAAGCTCTCAGAATAAATGTTCCCTAATTAATGTCTGACATGCAGTTTCTGCATGGTTTGAAATATAGTCGATAAACTCATCCTCTATAATATTTCTGCTACTTTGATTTCCCAAATCTAGATGGATTTAAATCTCACAAGATTATTGTATTTCCTTTGGTGGAAGAATTTCTCATCCTTAATTAATTTTCTCTCCAACAATATTGCTGATATTAAGAAGATTGTACACCAATCCAATTAAATCACATTGAAGCCACAAATTCAGATGTGAAAGATAAGGAGATAAATGATTTGGGGAAGTTGAATAATTAATCAGGGAATAACATCCAATAGTCCAGAAAAGCACAGGGTTGTTAATGTGGGTGATTTTAACTGCCCCGGTATTGACTGGGACTTCCTCAGCTAAGAGACTTGGACAGGGCAGAATTCATTAGGTGTGTTCAGGATGGTTCCTTGAAACCTTTAAGATAGTTTTGAAAAATTAAAGGTTAAAGACCTTTGGTGAATTGAGAGAGGGCAATGGTCACCATTAGACCGAAGCTCAGGAGAATAAATTGGGAGTAGCTGTATTGGGTAAATCTACATCTTGACGGCGAGAGACATTTGAAGACCAGCCGATCAGAGGTTAAGAGCGGCACATTCCAGTAAGTAGCATGGTACAAGGATGGCAAGGTAAGGGAATCCTGGATGGTGGGAGAGATTGTAAGTCAGGTCAAAAAGAAAGAAAAAGGCATATGTAAGGTTTAGAAAAATGAAATCAGACATGGCCTTTGAGGAATATAAAGAAAACCGGAAATAACTTGAGCAGGAGATTGGAAGCACCAGAAGGGGCCATGAAATGTCCTTGGCAAGTAGGATTAAAGACATTTTATAAGGCATTTTATACATTCATTAAAAACCAGAGGGTAACGAGGAAGAGGGTTGGATCACTCTTGGATAAAAGAGAGTTATGCTCAAAACAAGACAAAATGAGTACTTCACCAACAAAATGACATGGAGCATGTTGAGATCAATGTGGGGAAGATTAACATATCATATCATATCATATATCTACAGCCGGAAACAGGCCTTTTCGGCCCTCCAAGTCCGTGCCGCCCAGTGATCCCCGTACATTAACACTATCCTACACCCACTAGGGACAATTTTTTTTACATTTACCCAGCCAATTAACCTACATACCTGTACGTCTTTGGAGTGTGGGAGGAAACCGAAGATCTCGGAGAAAACCCACGCAGGTCACGGGGAGAACGTACAAACTCCTTACAGAGCAGCACCCGTAGTCAGGATTGAACCTGCGTCTCCGGCGCTGCATTCGCTGTAAAGCAGCAACTCTACCGCTGCGCTACCGTAACATGTAGAGAATTTTGAGATCAAGAGAGGTAGTGTTGGGTCTATTGAAAAGCATTAAGGTGGATGAGTCCCCAGGGCCTAATGAGATCCATCCCAGGTTATTGAGAGAGGCAAGAGAGGAGATTGCTGAAACCTTGACAAAGATGTTTGTATCCTCCCTTGCCATTGGTGAGATTCCAGAAGATAGAGAACAACCATTGCTGTTCCTTTATCTAAGAAGGGAAATAGAGATAATCCAAAAAATTAAAGGCCGGTGAGCCTCATATCAATTGGAAGGAAGCTGTTGGAGAGGATTCTTGGGGATAGAATTTACTTGATTTGGAAGAGTATTGAATAATTAGGGTCAGTCAGCATGGCTTTTCCACGGCAGATTGTTTTACAAAATTGATTGAGATTTTCAGGGATTAACAAAGGTGATTGATGAGGGTAGACAGTGGATATTGTCTACAGGTTATCTACATGGATTTTAGTAGGGCATGTGACAAGGTTCTTTGTAGTAGGCTGATCCAGAAGATTAAGATGCTTGGGATTCACAGTGATTTGGTAATTTGGATTAAGAAGTGGCTTTCCCATAGAACATGAGGGTCAGTGGTGGAAGGGTGTTATTCTGGACATCTGCATGCTATGTATGGACACAAAATGCTGGAGTAACTCAGCGGGACAGGCAGCATCTCTGGAGAGAAGGAATGGGTGGCTTTTCGGGTCTAGACCTGAAGAATGGTCTCGACCCGAAACGTCACCCATTTCTTCTCTCCAGAGATGCTGCCTGTCCCGCTGAGTTACTCCAGCATTTTGTGTCTACGGCTTAAAACAGCATCTTCAGTTCCTTCCTACACATTTCATCTGCTATGTATGGACCATTGGATTTTGGGGAGCCATTGAAAACAGGTATCCAGCAGCATTCGGAGGTTTTTTTAAGGAGCATTATTAGTGACGAGGACAGGTTATGCTGAGTCAGTTATTGAAGTTGTATCCAGCACATGACTATAGACTGGAACTGCATTATCTGCATTAGTTACACAGTTTTCAGTGACTAGCTAGAAAGGTTGAGGGAAATAGGCTGTAGCAAGTTATTTTTAACCATGTGAAAGCAATGTGGGCGGCTGAGAAGTATTATCTCTTACACTGGTTTAATACCATTGGTGAGTGACATTATATAGGATGAATAGGTTAAAGCTGAATAGGCCTTCACAAAGGATGTTCCTGGTACTCGAAAATGGAAAGAGAGATTTATCTCTTTAGAGAGGTTGTTTTCATCAAATCCATAATTGCAACTTCACTTTCTAATGTCTGCAGTGTTGCCTCATGACTCTTCACGTTAGCATTCAGATTTTCGAGATTTTTTTTATTAATGCATAGAGAGGCGGTCAAGTCAATTTTTATCTTTTTTAGTAATAGCACACTTTCTGGGATTTTTTTGTTTTGCTATTCACAAGATTTCACCTGACACCATCGACTTTAACTGATAATGAATGCAATTGTGGAGCCCAAAATACAATTACACAACAGTCTAAAAATAATGTATCACAGCTGAGAAACCTGCCACTGGATGATTTGAAGCTCCATAAATTACTGAGATTAGAACAATTCCTATCCATTCTTATGCTGCTAAAAGAATATCATGCATTACTAAATATTGCCAATTCCTACTGAAATTTGAATAATAGCAATCTGATTTTTTTCGAAGAAATATCCCTCGTTCTTGTGGATGGGAAGGGGATGGTTTTCAAATGAAGTATCAGGCAGATTTGAAAGGTTGGATTTAGGACTGTTGACTGGGTGGGTCCTTTGGCACCAGGCTGCCGCCGGGAGGTACAAAAAAAGGATGTGTGTGAGTGTGTGCGTTTTTAGACACAAGGGGGGGGGGGGGGGGAGTGAAGAAGAACAACTGTTTGATAGACTGGGTCGTTTTTAGGAGGTGGAAGTGTGACATTTTGCTTATTTGTCTCAGATTACTTCACACATTTCTCAAAGCATTTTTTTCCAGTTGTAGGTTTAGGAAGTGGAAAAAAGAAATTCAAATGCTTTTTGTAAACCCAGATGGAACCTAACCTATGCCATCTGTACAAAATGCTACAGGTTTAGTAAAGACCCTAGCATCCAGAACCGTGCATCCTGATAGAGCCAAACTTTAAAATATGTGCAGTTCAATAGCTAGATTTAGAGCCCTTGGTGTGTTTACAGCAGCAGAAGTGAGGGGGAGGGGAGTGATCATTTTGGAATGAATAATCAGGCAGAGTTGAGAGGTTGGCTGGCTGGTTATTTGATGCCAGGCTGCAACTGTGTGGTACAATGGAAGGAGGGATGGGAGAGGCCAGGTTGGCGAGTCAATGAGTATGGGGGTACGGGGGTTGTGGGTAGGGTAGTGGAGTGAAGGACTCGTTTGCAGCTTTAGATTGTTGGGAGGAGGTGAAATGGTGAAGCACTTGTCCTATTAGCCCACCAGTAATGCTATTTCGGCTGTCAAAGAAAACATTAACAGCTTTTTAAACATTAACACCGGAATTTTGGATGTACTTGTATGGAAAGCCTCATCTTGGGAGCAGATGCGGTAGAGGAATTGAGAGCAGGGGATAGCATCTTTACAAGAGGCAGGGTGGGAGGAAGTGTAGTCAAGATAACTAGGAGTCGGTAGGTTTGGAGTAGATGTCAGTCGATAGTAGCTATCCCCTACTCTCAATTTAAAAGAAATTCCAGCAGCGGCACGAATGTGTTATGCTTCTCCTCCAGCATACGTGCACTAGATCAGTGAAATCTACCGCAACCATTAGTAGTGAATAACACTGAAGCCAGGAAGAAAAGTGAATAATGCTGGAATCGCTGTCAAGTCAGGTGGCATCTGTGGAAAGAGGAAGAGTTCTGACATTTCTTTAACTGAACTCTGCTTCTCTTTCCACAGATGCTGCCTGACTTGCTGAATGTTTAGCTTATTTCATCAGTAAACTTCAATACATTCAAAACTCCGCTGCCCGTCTACTCACCCACTCCCCGATCCGTGACCATATCACCCCCGTCCTTCACAAGCTCCACTGGCTCCCCATCCCCCAGATAATCCAGTACAAAATCCTCCTCATGACCTACAAAGCCCTCCATAACCTGGCCCCATCCTACCTGACTGACCTCCTCCACAGGCACACTCCCACCTGCACGCTCCGCTCTGCTGCTGCCAACCTTCTGTCCCCCCCCATCCGGACCAAACTCAGATCCTGGGGGGACAGGGCTTTCTCCATCGCTGCTCCCACCCTCTGGAACTCACTACCCCAAACTGTCAGAGACTCCTCCTCACTCACCACATTCAAAACATCACTGAAGTCTCACCTGTTCAGCACTGCCTTCAACCACTGACCGTCACCTCACCTTCTGTCTCCTTTTTCTGTTTGTTTACTTATTTATCTATTTATTTTCTTCTCTATGTTCTAGTAATCCCTGTAAAGCGTCTTTGAGTGTTTGAAAAGCGCTATATAAATGTAATGCATTATTATTATTATTATTATTTCCATTCTATATCAGATATTCAGTATCGGTAATTTTCACTTCTCTGAAACTTGCACTATTGTTCGATTAATGGTACATTTTTGGGAGTGTTTGGGATTACATCCGATATAAATTATACATTCCTCATTTTTTTTGTATTGAAGATGCGTTTGGATTGTTAATGTTAACATTTTCATTTTCCTGCTCAAAACATTTGGTCAGACCTTGAATAAGACCTAATATTCATTGGGTATTCAACAAAACAAGCATTACATTAATTTGACGAGGGCAGGACTGTAGACATATATATGGATTTCAGCAAGGTATTTATAGACAATAGACAATAGGTGAAGGAGTAGGCCATTCAGCCATTCAGCCCTTCGAGCCAGCACCGCCATTCAATGCGATCATGGCTGATCACTCTCAATCAGTACCCCGTTCCCTTCTCCCCATACCCCCTCACTCCGCTATCCTTAAGAGCTCTATCCAGCTCTCCCTTGAAAGCATCCAACGAACTGGCCTCCACTGCCTTCTGAGGCAGAGAATTCCACACCTTCACCACTCTCTGACTGAACAAGTTCTTCCTCATCTCCGTTCTAAATGGCCTACCCCTTATTCTTAAACTGTGGCCCCTTGTTCTGGACTCCCCCAACATTGGGAACATGTTTCCTGCCTCTAATGTGTCCAATCCCCTAATTATCTTATATGTTTCAATAAGATCCCCCCTCATCCTTCTAAATTCCAGTGTATACAAGCCTAATTGCTCCAGCCTTTCAACATACGACAGTCCCGCCATTCCGGGAATTAACCTAGTGAACCTACGCTGCACGCCCTCAATAGCAAGAATATCCTTCCTCAAATTTGGAGACCAAAACTGCACACAGTACTCCAGGTGCGGTCTCACCAGGGCCCGGTACAACTGTAGAAGGACCTCTTTGCTCCTATACTCAACTCCTCTTGTTATGAAGGCCAACATTCCATTGGCTTTCTTCACTGCCTGCTGTACCTGCATGCTTCCTTTCAGTGACTGATGCACTAGGACACCCAGATCTCGTTGACAAGGTTCTGGATGGTAGGCAACTCTGGAAGGTTATATCACAAGGAGAACTAGCCAACTGGATAGAAAATTGGCTTCATGGAAGAAAGCAGAAGGTGATGATGGAAGGTTGCAGACTGGAGACCTGTAACTAGTGGTGTGCCTTAGGGTTCGGTGCTGGACCCATTGCTGTTTTGTGGTTTATATCGACGATTTGGATGAGAACGTATATGACGTGATTAGCAAGTTTGCAAATGAAATTAAAGTGGGCAGTATTGTAGATAGCGAAAATGGTTGTCAAAGGTTATGGCAGGATCTTGATCAATTGGGCAAGCAGGCAGAAGAATGATTAATGGCGTTTAATGCAGATAAATGTGAGGTGTTGCATTTTGGGGAATCTAAGCAAGTCAGGACCTTCATAGAAAATGGATGGGGTCGGGGAGTGTTGCATAGCAGAGGGATCCAGGAGTGCAGATACATAGTTCCTTAAAAATGGGGTCACAGGTAAGGTGGTCAAGAAAGCTTTCGGCACTTTGGCCTTCATCAGTCAGGGTATTGAGTTTAGAAGTTACGTTACAGCTGTTACGTTACGTTACTCTTCAGTCTGAAGAAGGGACTCGACCCGAAACGTCACCCATTCCTTCTCTCCTGAGATGCTGCCTGACCTGCTGAGTTACTCCAGCATTTTGTGATACCTTCGATTTGTACCAGCATCTGCAGTTATTTTCCAACATATTAGAACATAGAACAGTACTGACAATAACAGACCCTTTGGCCCACAATGTCCATGCCAAACATAATGCGAAGACCATTACTTGCAGTCATGCACATAATCGCTGTCCCTCCATTCTCTGCATATCTGTAGGCCTGTCCAAAAGTCTTTTAAATGCCACCAGGGGGTGATCTAGGCAGTCACCACACTCCAAGTCTGTCCAGTCTCTCCCTGTAGCTGAAGCCCCTTAATCCAGGCATCAATCTGGTAAACCTCCTCTGCACTCTCTCCAAAGCCTCCATATCCTTCCTGCAATGGGGGCAACCAGAACTACACACTAAATATGACCTCACCAAAGTCCTATAAATCTGCATCATTACTTTCTCTTATACTCAATTTCCCAACATATGAAAGCATGCATACCATAAGCCTTGATTACACTCTATGTACTTATGTTGCCATTCTTCAAGAGTTATGGACTTGGACCCCAAGATCCAGGGAGAGTCCAGAACCAGGGACCACTATCTAAGTATTGGGGGAGTCCAGAACCAGGGGCCACAGTCTAAGGATTGGAGGAGTCCAGAACCAGGGGGCCACAGTCTAAGGATTGGGGGAGTCCAGAACCAGGGGCCACAGTCTAAGAATAAAGGGGAGTCCAGATGGGTGGTTACCCATCTATCTGGTCCTCACTATAACCCCTATCTATGGCACACTCACACCCCCAGATAATCCTGAAGTCATCCAGCTGCAGCTCTAGTTCCTCAATGTGGCCCTTGAGAGGCTGCAGCTGAACACACTTAGAATAGTTTTTTTTAAAACAACCTCATTTACAACTAATAGTGCAATTAATCATTCTGCAATGACCTTTCATTCAGATTGTTGCATGCCGGCAGCAGCCTTACTTCATGAGCAGTAATTGATTGATCTAAATGGCAGATTAGTTTCGTTTGGAGACACAGCGCGGAAACAGGCCCTTCAGCCCACCGGGTCCGCACCGACCAGCGATCCCTGCACCTGAACGCTATCCTACACACACTAGGAACCATTTACACTTGTACCAAGCCAATTAACCTACACACCTTTATGTCTTTGGAGTGGATTGTGGACAATATCCATGGGGCAGGGAGACTTGATGAGAACACTACCTGCAGATGGCATGTTCTTTGTGCACAGGGCCATGGAGACCTTACTGGGTTACTGAGAGGACCTCTTCAAAGCCTCTACATAAAGCTGCATCATAACTTCCTGACTCTTATAATCAATGCCCCTTCCTCTAGCTTCACAATTTCCAACACTGTAATCCTTTGATTGCACACCTTTTGTCTTTTCATTTCTGGCATTTGTCCAACATTTGCCTATCAAAAAAAAACTTCACTGGTATCAACCTATTTTTTACCTGTGAGGCTTTGTCCTGCCCCTTCTTTCTTCCAGCGTCCTCCGACAATCAATCTGGAGATGGATCCTGATCCAAAATGTCGCCTATCCATGTTCTCCAGAGAGACTACCCTACCCATTGAGTACCTCCAGCGCTTTATGTCCTTTTTTGTTGTCTCTTAATTGCTGTTCCAAGGCGAGCCTGTAATCTGATAAAATTAGCCACAAGCCTAATCAACTTGCAAGAAAATTGTCAGTCTGCTAAGTGTACTTTTCATTTCTAATATTACTTCATTGTGTCAGAACTGATAATGGATCCTCAGTGTGAGTGATTGTGTGGATGTAAACCTGGGCTATGCGTAGAAAACATTTTATCGGGATGCACCACAGCATGGTTTAGGAACAGATCCACCCAAGACCGCGAGAAATTGCAGAGAATTGTGGACGCAGCCCAGAGCATTACGCAAACAAACCTCCCTTCCATTGACTCCTACACTTCACGCTACCTCAGCAGGGCCACTAACATAATCACAGATGAGTCTCACCGCTCCCACTTCTTCCCTCTCCCATCAGGCAAGAGGTACAGAAGTGTGAAAATTCATACTTCCAGATTCAGGGACACTTTCTTCCCAGCTGTTATCAGGCAACTGAACCATTCTATCAACAACTAGAGAGCGATCCTGAGCTACTATCTACTTCATTGGAAACCCTTGGACTATCTCTAATCGGACCTTCCTGGACTTTATCTTGCACTAAATATTATTCCTTTTATCATGTACTGTGCAGTATGGATGGGTCAATTGTAATCATGTATTATCTTTCTACTGACTGGCTGGCACAGAACAAAAAACTTTTCACTGTGTCTAGGTACATGGGGCAATAAACTAAACTAAACTATGCTTCTCAGTGGTGTTGGATTCTAATGTGGAGGAGTTTCCCATTTTGTGTATCTGGCTCTTAATGAAGCGTTGGACTTGTTGCCAACGTCATGTGCACTTTACTACCCTAAGCATGTTTAAGCTCATGTCAAAATAAATGGGTTATTTCTGTCTCAATCTGTTGCTGGTTTAGGTTATTTGTAAGATTGGCATTTGAGGAAATAAAAGTATGCTGTGGCCAAAATATCACATACAAGTGGCAGAAATTAATCTTGAACTCCATTTGAAATGGTATCGACTAATAGTCTTTTAATGGACTTTTAATTGCATTTCTTCTGTTATGCATGTGGGTGGCCTGATTAAAAGGCTGTTAGTGTCACATCACAGTTCCAGGGACCCGGTATGATCCTGACCCCGTGCTGTGTGTGTGGACTTTCTACCTTCTCTGTGAGGATTTTCCCAGGATGAACTGGTTTGTTGTCATACGTCAAAGGTAATTGTCTGTTTTAAATTAATATAGTGTGTAGATAAGTTCAAATAGAGTGAAGAGGAATGGATGGGCATATAATGGAGAATGGGTAACAGAAAATTAAGAAGGGAAAATTGCACTGTAGGAATTGCTGTGTTGGGACTCAGCATGATCCTGATGGGACAAATGATCACTTTCTGTGCTGTAATAAGCGAGGACATCTGGTGCCTTGATAATTTCCTTTTGAATGCCTAAATTATCCTGCCATGGCCACTTCCACTACTATCAAAAGAACTGCTGAGCAGTGGCAGAGTTGGCTTCCTTTTGGTGCTTTGGTCAGAGAGTCCATCTTTAAAGCAAGAAGGCAAAGAAAACTGCAGGTGCTGGAATCTAGAACATAAACAGAATGCTGGAAGAACTCAGTTGGTCAAGCAGCATCTCTTTGAGGTTCAGACGTTGCTTGATCTGCTGAGGTCTTCCAGTGACTGTTTTGTTCCACATGGAAGCATTTCTAATTTAAATGAAGCCATTCTGACAAGTGCAAGCTTCATGATTAGCAAAGTGATTTCTGGGATCTGATCTCGTGGAAGGCATTCCACGACACTGTACTAGATTCAAGCCAAGATTCAAGCCAAGTTTACTGAGGTTCTAGAAAAATGGCTACAGCACATCAAATGTAAGTGAGATGTCATTAAATTTACCTTGGATATCCCAGAAGAGTGTTCAGGGTAGGATTTTCACCTACCAGCTCAACCACCACTTAATCTCTATTTGTTTTTGCTGCATATACAAATTCAGAGACCAGTAATATCTCATTTGTTCCAAAGTTGCAAGAAAGAGGTCATTATATTGAAACAGGACAACCTCTGCAACATCTGAGAAAGACAGTGTCATTTTTAGAGGTTAGAACTCGCCTGTATCCCCATATTATTCAATTTTGAAACATTCTGAGAACACTTTTTGATTATATAACTAGGACTCTGAATGCAGAATTTGACGATACAAGTTCAAAATTAGCATTCGCAAAATGAGAATAAAACAGTCGTATGTTCTTTCCTAGGAACAATAGATACATAAGTGCACTTGCATGTGTTTGTTTCTGCCGTTTGATTAAATGTTAAAAATAAACGGAATAATTAGCTGGTTAGGAACAGACTTGAAGGTGATAAATATCAGCAACAGATTGAAATGATAAATCACGATGGACTACAATAACTCCTGAGCAGCTGATGCAATGGAAATGTCATATGCTGGAAAGTGATTTGTCAAAAATAAGTATGGTTGGTTAGAGTAGACATTCTGGAGTTTCATTTGATGATCTTGGAAGAGACTTTCTAGAAAGTTCTTGCAGGAAATTAAATAAATTAAACTGAGATTACTCATCTTCCTTCTTCAAACTCCTCAATGTTGATTGCCTGCATGGCTCTGGATCAAGAATTTATTTCAATTCAACATTAATATTAACAAGACTATTCCCACTTCTTCCAAAGTTTGGTAAAGTTCTTTTCATCATTTATTTAATTCAACAATCCAGTCTTTCCTTTATCACGTGTCTTCTGATTATTTAATCAATGTTTTGAGTTGTTTGATTTCATTAAGACTATAAATTAAAGGTATTTGTTATTGTTGAATCCTTGTTCATTACACAGAATCTAAAATTAATATAGCATATCTTATATTTGGGTTTATTTGAGCATTGACATGAAACGGTTGTACTTCAGGGTATCTTGTCACTGACTTAAAATTCTGAGTATCATGCATCGCATTTTGTTCTTAGCCAAATCCCATGGCCTTTAAGCTGATTAACTGATCTGAATTATTTTTCTCCACAGGGCGCTGTACACTTATGAAGATAACACTGACAATCTGATATTAGCTGATTCAGGAGGTATGTGACTAATGCAGGCTAGATTTATGCGTCTAGTTAACATTACGTTTTTCCAGCTGGATTTGGTCCAGACTTGCCATCATTTGTAAGTAAAAATTGCAGAATACTCTACAGCAAAGCAATTAATTACACTCTTGTAAGGAATTATGTGCCTCCCAAGTCTGCAGAAGGTTTCAAGGATTTGCACTCCATGGGTTCTGTGCATTGATCCGCAGAAGACATGGACAATGACAGCCTTTAAATAATCTCCAACTTTAATTTCAAATTGTTGGATTGCTGTTCAAGTGTGTGATGCATTGGCAGATATCTAATTATAAGGGTCCATGACCTTCCAAATTCCTTTTAATATCTAAACCTCTTGAGATGTGTAAACCTGTTCACTAATAAGCTAAAGAGAGGTGGAATGTTTTCAAATGTCAGTAGCTATTAGAACATTTTCTCTGTCAAGGTGGAGGAAGGTTGTGTAAGGCTGCTGTTAAAGCATTGGAGTAAAGGTGAGGCCAATTCCTTGATTATTATTGCCATGTTTTCAAAATAGATAGGATTGTGTCAGTGCAGAATGTGATATTAAGGCAATGTTCTGAAATAGTCCAATTACTATCATCATCCAGTTATTCAGATTGGGAAATGGATGGAATTAGACATCCTGATTTGTTGGGGCTCTGGATATAATTCACCTGCTTCATTTTTATTTTTAGACTTTTCATAATACATAATACATGTTCTATTCTAACACTTTACCTTTTGGACTTGGCTTCTTTTTGTTCAAAACTTCGGAATAGAAGAAACAGTAGCCATGAATTCCATCACTAGGGCATAGAGGGCATAGCCTTCAGGTGAGAGAGTCATTGAGTCATACAGAATTAAAACAGGCCCTTCGGCCCAACTCTCCCATTCCGACCAAGATACCCCATCTACCCTCGTCACATATGCCCGCATTTGGCCCATATCCCTCTAAACAGAGATGGGCATTGTTTAAAGGAGATGAGTGGAACAGGTTTTGTACATAGATAGTGGTGGATGCTTGGAATGCACTATTGGAAGTAGAGGTGGAGGCAGATATGATAGTGGCATTTAAAAAGCTTTTGAATAGGTACATGGATATGTGGGGGAATGGAGTAATATGGATCACATTCAAGCAGAGATTTGTTGAACTTAGCATCGTGTTCTGCACAGACAGCTTGTTCCTGTGCGATACTGTTCTATGTTCTATCGTTTATTAAGCAAAAAACTGCAGGTGATGAACATCTGAAATAAAACCAAAAATTGCTGGAGTACTTAGCAGATCAAGGGGAGTTTTGATGAAAGGTTATCCATCTGAAACATTAATTCAGTTTCTTTCTCCACTGATCTACTGACTATTTCTCACATTTAAAAAAAAAATTCATGTCTCCTTTCTTGTTGAGTTATAAACACACAGATAACATTCTCATGAAGCCTGATTAGAAGCGTTTGCTTTGTATCTTTCCTCCGTTACCATTTTTCTATCGTGAATCAGACAAGTGTAAATGCTGGAAATCTGAAATAATAAGTGAAAATGCTCCAAACACTCCAAAGGTCAGGGAACTACTGAGGAAACAGAAACATAGTTAAAATTATGTTTTGAAGACCATTAATTCGAACTAGGAGAGTGAAAAATCAAGTTAATTCAAAATTGAAGAGAATGCAAGTGAGGGGGGATATTTTCAATAGGGTAAGGCCATGGTCACTGTATGGATAAATAGTTGATAAAGTTATTTGATTGATATGTAATTAAGAAGGGATGAAGATGTGTCTTATGGAATCTAATGCAATGGGGTGGAAATTGCAAAATAAAAACTCCTTCACTACTTCCTCACAGTCATGAAGAATATTAATGTAATCTTGAGTACTTCATTTTCCATCAGGGCACATTGCAGTCTTCCAGACTTGGTATCAAGTTCAACAGGTTTGATAACTTGTTTTCCCTGTTCTTATGTGGGTCATTCATCTGCAATATTGGCTGCTTTTCACTTTCCACATAGTCTGACCTGCTGGGTTACCTCTATAAGATCACCTATCAGCCCCCTGTGCTCCAAAGAATAAAGTCCTAGCTTGCCCAACCTCTTTGAGTCATAGAGTGACACAGCGTGGAAACAGGCCCTGCAGCCCAACTTGCTCACACCGGCCACAATGTCCCAGCTACACTAGTCCCACCTGCCTGCGTTTGATCCATATCCATCCAAACCTGTCTTATCCATATACTTGTCTGTTTCTTAAACATTGGGATAGTCCCTGCCTCAACCATCTTCCCTGACAGCTTTTCCATTACACCCACTACCCTTTGGGTGAAAAAGTTACTCCTCAGATTCCGATTAAATCTTTTCCCCTTCACCTTAAACCTGTGTCCTCTGGTCCTTGATTCACACACTCTGGGCAAGAGACTCTGTGCATCTATACAATCTATCCCTCTCGTGATTTTATAAGATCACCGCTCATCCTCCTGCACTTCAAGGAATAGAGACCCAGCCTACTCAACCTCTCCCTATAGCTCAGACCCTCCAGTCCTGGCAACATCCTCGTTAATTTTCTCTGTACCCTTTCCAGCTTGACAACATATTTCCTATAAGATGGTGTCCAGAACTGAACACAATATTCTAAATGCGGCCTCACCAACGTCTTATGCAACAGCAACATGACCTCCCATCTTCTGACTGATGAGGGGTAATGTGCCAAAAGCCTTTTTGACCAACCTATCTATCTGCGACTCCACCTACAAGGAACCATGTACCTGCACTTCTAGATCCCTCTGCTCTACAACATTCCCCAGAGCCCTACCATTCACTGTGTAGGTCCTGCCCATGTTAGACATCCCAAAATGCAACACCTCACATTTCTTTGTATTAAATTCCATCAACCATTCCTCAGCCCACCTGGTCAATCAATCAAGATCCTGCTGCAATATTTTACAACCGTCTTCACTATCTGCAAAACCACCCACTTTTGTATCATCAGCAAACTTGCTAATCTTGCAAACTTGCTAATTGTTCTCATCCAAATCATTGACATGGATAGATAGATCTTTTTGTAGATCAGGCTCTCAAGTCCTGACACCATCCTCATAAATCTTTCCAGCTTAGTAGCATCTTTCCTACAGTTGGGTGACCAAAACTGAACACTGTATTCCAAGTATGGCTTCACCACATTTTGTATGATTGTAACATAATGTCACAGCTTCTATACTCAATTCCTTGACCGATAAAGTCAGCGTGCCAATACACATCTTCACCAGCCTATCTACCTGCGATGCCACTTACTTTGTACTTACGATGTATTTGTACTCCTCGATCCCTTTCCTCGGCCCATTTGCCCAGCTGATCAAGATCCTGCTGTAATTTGTGACAACTATCTTCACTGTCTACAATACCATCTCAACCTCATGACATAACTACTTAATGTACATCCAAGATTTCCAAAACTCTTTTATTGTTTTTGTCCATCCACTAATTCTAGGCATCTTTTTTAAAATTATGACTTTAATAGCATCTTGTTTGATGCAGATAGATGAAAAGAACTGGAAACAAGGGGTCTTACCAGCCCCTTTTACTTTGTTCCTTTCATATCCTTTTTCACCTGATTTTTCTTTATTTAATCTGGTTTTCGCCAGTACAGTCACCCAGATATCAGTCATATTGCTCCTTTTTTCTGGCGATACAAATGCTGCTTACAAAAAATGACACAAATAGGTGATGTTTTGGACTGGAACACTTCAAAACGTCACCTATCCAGTCCAGATCCAAAACGTCACCCATCCATGTTCGCCTGGGATGCTGCCTAGTCCTGCTATTTAGTTTAGTTTAGTTTAGAGATACAGCATGGAAACAGGCCCTTCGGCCCACCGAGTCCACGCCGACCATCGGTGCCCTCACATTAACACTATCCTACATTTATTAGGGACAATTTACACTTATACCAAGTATACAAACTCAAGTTAATTAACCTACAAACCTGTACGTCTTTGGAGTGTGGGAGGAAAACAAAGATCTCGAAGAAAACCCACGCAATCATGAGAATGTATAAACTCCGTACAGACAGCACCCATAGTCGGGATCGAACCCCCGTCTCTGGTGCTGCAACCGCTGTAAGACAGCAACTCTACCTCTGCGCCACCGTGCCGCCAGTACTTTGTGCCCTTTTTTTGGTCCTTTTTTCTGCCTCAAATTACACTTTCTCTTTTGCCATGCAAGGGCTCTAGCTTTTGTTGTCTTACCTTTTTCCCCTCAAGGGAATATACTGGAATATTTGTTTTACGGAGGATGATTTTAATTATTCCAATTGATGATATCATTTGGTGGGGTAAAACAAAAAAAAAGACAATTTAGCCAAAGTTATAAATAAACATTATATGTGGTTACAGGAAAAGAAAGATCTTTGAAAATGGCAGGCCATGTCAAAGGGCGATATTTTAAAAAGTTGATGGTATCAGGAGCTTTATAAATAGTGGTAAAGTGCACTAAACCAACTTGCATTGAATATCAATAAAATACTGATTCACTCACAAGCTAAGCAGAGAAAGTGAGTGGTGATTTGATACAAGTGATGAAACTCATCATGGGTGCAGACTGAGCCAATAAAGAGAAAAGGCAGAGGTCGAAATCCTAGCACAAAAAGCAGTGGTGACATGAGAAAATACTGTTTCTGCAATCTGAGTATTCACAATTTGGAATTTGGTGCATTAAAAATATGTTGAAAGTAGGTTCAATTGTCACTTTCAGAAATAAATTTGATACATGTTTGAGGAAAGACAATTACAGGGCTGAAGAAAAAGGGTTTCAAGGTCAAAGTCAGGTTATTGTCACATGTACCAATTAAGGTACAGTGAAATTTGAGTTACCATACAGCCATACTAAGTGAAAAGCAACAAGACACACAACCACATAAAAGTTAACATAATCATCCATCACAGCGGATTCCACATTCCTCACTGTGATGGAAGGCAATAAAGTTCAATCAACTTCCTCTTTGTTCTCCCGTGGTCGGGGCAGTCAAACTATCCGCAGTCGGGGCAATCAATGCCCCCACAGCCGACGATCGAAGCCCCCGTTGGGGTGATCGAAACTCCCGTGTCGAGGCGGTTGAAATTCTATCCGCGGCATGGAGCTCCCTAGTCGGCCTGTTCTTACCAGAGACCACGGGCTTCATGCTTAAAGTCCATAGGCCCCGCGGTTGGAGCTTCAATCCCCAGCAAGGGGATCGCATGCTCCGTGATGTTAAAGTCCCATAGACCCTCGTGGCTTGAAGCACCCGTCGGTCTCCAGGAAAGGCTGCCAACTCCACGATCATAGGCCGCTGTGGGGACGGAAATACGATACGGAAAAAATCTCATCTCTGTTGAGGTAAGAGATTGAAAAAAAGTTTCCCCCAACCCACATAAAACAAGCCAAGGAACATTAAAACATACTTTTAACACATACTAATAATAACAAAAAGAAGAAAGGACAGACAGTCTGTTGGCGAGGCAGCCAAAAGAGGCAGAGAATGGAACGGACCGCTGTCTCTAGTTTCGATTGGCCAAGGGGCCGCCCTTACTGTAACATTTCCATGATTCTTGTTCCCATCCCGGATCTATTTTTTAATCCTGTGACATTGTCCCTCATTGAATGAAATATTTTAACTCTAGATTTCTCCTGCGCTTCATTGATTCGAGACTAAATTTCTCAGCTGCTTGGTCAAATTGCATCATGATCTGAACTCTCCCCATTTCTGAAACCTCTTCCAGTCCTACAAGGAGGATCTGATCCCCCAACTCTGGCCCCTTGTCTAGTCTTGCAGCACTAAGCTCGGTCATCAAGGGAAACTGGAATCCCTGCCCTAAACATCTTTGCCATTTGTTATTTAATTGCAAGGTACTTTTAAAAATAAAAAGCAGTCCTGGAACACGAGAAACATTAATAAAGTACCATTCTGAGATTTTACTTTCAGGCTCAGTAATTTATTGAATCTGAACTGATTTCTGCAGTAATGTAATCTAGTCTGACATACGCCATCTGTTGCAAAGGTCCAAGCTGTCAAAAAGCATCTCACACTGACTTCAGCTTTTATTTCCAGCACAGCCCCTCTCCTTCCTACCAGCCTCCTCCTGCTGTCACCCTCAGCAGTATGGTGAGAGAACTGTCTAGTGTGACAAAGTGGAGGGGAATTATTCTGTTAGATTAATGTGACTTTTGAAGGCAATGGTTGTTCTTTTTAAAGGGGTGTCAGGCTGCTGGGTTTCTTGGATTCCTTAAAGTAATTCCCTTTGATCTGTATTTTAATTGACACTCCACAGGGTGGTTTATGTGACTGGTTGAAATGTAAATAGCCTTCAACAGACTGTTAAAAAATGTCTAAAATATTTGCCCTTAGTCTGTTGAAAATGTATTGCAAGCTCATTCTGCTGTGTGGATGTCTGAGATTGTATTGCTAAACGTGTGATGTAATATTTTTTTGTATTGTTGCCTCGAGCTGCATTTGAGCATGAATAAATTATCTTCCTGAAATACTGAGCTCTTTAATCTCAAGCTCGCCGAGCAAGTGAAATCCCATTGAAAAATAGTTATATTTAGACTGGAACTGGCACATTCAGCAGAGCAAAACATGATGTATAATCTGGAACTCTTAGTTATTAAGCACAGGAAAAGGGCCATGGACATTGTTTTGCCTGCTTGCAGTAAGATCTAACCAACACTAAGGTATAGACTGATAAATGTCAGGAGACCTTCATTCCAGTGAAGAGCCAGAGAGCGAACATTTCCAGCGAGGGGGGCGATAACCAACTACCACTGACAGCAGTGGTAGTACTATCACAAATTGTATCATCAAAGCATTGGGTGTCGCCATTAACCAGAAGCCTAACTGGTGTGGGCACATAATATATGGTAGGCACAAGAGCAGGTCAGAGCGGGAGTATCCTGCATCCTTAACTCATTTTCCGCACCCAAACGATTGATAAAGCACAAGTCAAAGATTGAGTACTCTCCACTTGCCTGGATGGGTGCAGCTGTACCAATGCTAAAGAGGTTTGGCATTATCCAGCACCAAGCTTGATCGCTCCACCCACCAACCGCACAAATCATTCTTTCCTTCCACCACCAGTGGACTGCAGCGTAGACGATCTCAAAAGGAACTGCAATTACTCTCCAATGTTACTCTGATGACTACTCCCAAACCTGCAATTTTTAACACCAGAAAGGACAAATGTTGCTCTCTAAGTAATGCACGACCTTGTATTGGTAATATATCATCCATCTTTAACTGTTGTCATTGAATATAAATCTGAGAACTTCCTATCCAGTGAAGAGTAGTCATGGGTCAGGATGACACTTTGTCAATGGAACTAAGGGATGAGAATTGCTATTAAAAGACAAAGTACTTGTGTGATAACACCAGGAGAAGTGCTCAACCAAGAAAACCAAGCCCAATGCCATAGTAATATCTAAACTACCTATACATATAAATGTTGTAGGATAATCACCTTCATGTTCAGTAATAAGCAGTCTACATATTGACAAACACACAAGCTAAATGGTTAACCAAGAAACACAACCCCAATGCCACATGAGAACCTAAATTGCCTTCACACAGTTAAACTATGGGACAATAAAAACTAGGGATGTAGACGCCAGTATATTATTGAGGTTATCAAGTGGGCAATGCCTTTCACTGGTGTTTCATTGAGTTAGATCCACAATACCTCGGGAAGACTCAACAGTTAGTTCTGGGGTCCCAGAACCACCCCTCCTCAATACATGGTCTTACTTGCCAGTATGCACTACTAAGCAACTAACTATGTAAATATCTACTAAGTTAAAAAAAACTACAGACGATAGATTCAACACTCAAATAAATGCTAAACATCCACGTACTGTCTTACACTTATCCTAACCCTCCAACAAACAATCATAGCGCCACTAATATCACCCTCACATATAAAACCAGAAGGAATACATTTACCACATGTTATACATTACCTTTCTACCCCCAACTAGTACTGTATCTTTTCCATCAAATCCACCTACTGCCTTGCCTCCTCTGACTGCTCGTTTGCAACCTGACGCAAACTCTGCCCGCGAATCCCTAGCTCTCCAAATAGCAATGTGGTTGATCTCGCTATAAAACTTCTACATCCCACCTCTACTCAACGTACTCTTGCTTTCCATCCTTGCTGCTTAATTTCTGCTGTCAAATCTACATACCTAAGCTTTTCCCTTTCATAAGCCTCATCAACTGAGCTCTCCCAAGGCACTGTTATATTTATAAAATACACTATCTGCTGACTAACTGACCATAACACTATATCTGGCCTCAAACTAGAACTAATTATTCCCTGCGGAACAACTAGCCTTCGTCCCGTCTACTTGCATTTGCCACTCATTAGCTCCTTTTAGCTGACCTAACTTATGCCTGTCTGAAAACTTTTGAGATAAATTTTTTATTGGAGATAGGTACATAACCTGTTTACATCTTTACAGTCATACATTTTTAAATTGATAATATTGTCAATTATTATTATATTGTCTCCAATACCTTTTGCCCCTTTTTTTTTTTTAAACTAGATAGAACTAAAGAAATAGATGAAGTAAAGAAAGAAAAGAGAGAGAAGAAAAATAAAAACAAAAACAAAAACAGATTATAAAGATAAGGAAAAAGTTAGTTAAAGAAGAGTGGAGAAATTTATTAAAATAACAAAAACTTCATTCGAGATATATTCGTACATTTCAAAGTATAGCATTTCATCCATTCTTTAGTCCGAGTGCTAGTCAGGTTCCTGTGCTGAACCATTCTGACCCTTTAAGTAATCAATAAAAGGAGACCATATTCCAATGAATAATTCCTGTTTATCCAACAGGGAGAATCTGATTCTTTCCACGTTTAAGGTCTCCGTCATTTCTATAATCCACATTTTGATTGTGGGGGCCGTAGGGCCTTTCCAAAATTTTAGAATTAATTTTTTTCCTGTTATTAAACTATAATCCATAAAGTTTCTTTGTGTTGTTCTAAATGTTTGATTTAATTCTAATATTCCGAGTATAATTAATTTTGGATCTGGGTCCAATTGTGTGCTGGTTACTTTAGATATTATGCTAAAAATATTTACCCAGAATTTTTTAATTTTTATACAGTTTGCAAACATATGAAATAATGTAGCTTCTAAATGTTGACATTTATCACATTTAGGTGAGATATGTTGGAAAATTTTATGTAGTTTTGTTTTTGAATAGTGTAACCTATGTATTACTTTAAATTGTATTAGAGAATGTCTGGCGTTTAGTGAACACTGATGTATATGTTGCAAACTTTCTTCCCAAGTATCTTTCGTAATTACTTGGTTTAATTCTTTTTCCCATTTTTGTCTGTATAAGTCCGTGGAGGGAATGTCACTGTCTAATAAGATATTATATATATAAGATATTAATTTTTCTGTATTAGGATGTTTGTTCCAACATTCATCAAGAATTTCTGAATTTCTAATTCGAAAATTTTGGGAGTTCGATTTTACATAATCTCTAAGTTGAAGATATCTGAAATAATCATTTCCACGAAGACCATAAGTCTGTTGCAACTCCTGAAATGTCAGAAAAGTGCCTTCCCTATAAAGTTGTCCCATATTTTTAATTCCATAATCCTTCCATTGTGTAAAACCCCCGTCTACCCATGAAGGCTTAAACAAAGGATTATTCACAATTGGAAGAAAAAGTGATAAATTATCTAATTTTAATGTCTTTTTTAATTGTTTCCAAATTCGTATAGCACTAAATATTATAGGGTTTTCCCTATAAATTTTTTTGTTTAATTTAGACGTAGCAAATAATATCGAACCAATATCAAAAGGTAAACAATCTTCCTTTTCCATTTTTAACCAGTCTGGTTGATGATCTATTTCTTCCAACCAGAAATTCATATTTTTAATATTAACTGCCCAGAAATAAAACAAAAAATTGGGTAAAGCCAGGCCTCCATTTATTTTTGATTTACACAAGTGTCTTTTGTTTATCCTATGATTCTTATAATCCCAGATAAAATCATTAACAATAGAGTCCAATTTTTTTAAAAAGTTTTTTGTCAGATATATCGGAATTGTCTGAAAAAGGTATAATATTTGCGGTAAAAAAATCATTTTTATGGCATTAATTTTGCCAACCATTGAGATAGGGAGTGTTTTCCAATATTGAATATTCTTATGTAGTTTGTTCAGTAATGGGGGGAAATTTGCTTTAAATAATGATGTATATATCTTAGTTACATAGATACCTAGATATTTAAATTTTTCATTTACTATTTTAAATGGAAATTGTTGTATTATCTGTTTATTATGTTCCCTTATTGGCATAATTTCGCTTTTATTCCAATTTATTCTGTATCCTGAAAGTGAACCAAATTGGGTTATTAGCTTTAATAAGTTTGGAATACTAATTTCTGGTTTTGTAATGTAAATTAATACGTCATCTGCGTATAGAGAAATTTTATTCACTGTGTCCTTTGTGTTATATCCATGTATTTCCGGATGCCCCCTAACTCTTTCTGCCAGTGGCTCAATAGCAAGCGCAAATAATAATGGGGATAACGGGCATCCTTGTCTACAACCTCTAGATAGGCTAAATTTCGATGACAACCTTTGGTTTGTAAATATTCTGGCCGTGGGATTTGTATATAACAGTTTTATCCATGTACAGAATTTCTCCCCTAGCTGCATATTTTCCATCACCGAAAATAAATAAGACCATTCAACCTGATCAAATGCTTTTTCAGCATCAAGTGAGATTATTGCTAGATCTTCATTAATAATTCTCTTGGAATATATAATATTAAATAATCTTCTTAGATTATAGTATGAATATCGTTTCTGAATGAAGCCTGTTTGGTCAGGGTGTATTAATTTATTCATCACTGTACTTAATCTATGCGCTAGTATTTTAGTTAAAATTTTTTGATCTGTATTTAAAAGTGCAATTGCTCTGTATGATCCCGGGTCTTCCGGATCTTTATCAGCTTTAGGAATAAGTGTTATTATAGATTCATTTAGAGTATCTGGAAGTTTCTGTTGAGTATATATATACTCATACAGTCTATGTAAACGTGGGCTAAGCAAATCATAAAATTTTTTATAAAATTCGGAGCCTAAACCATCTGGTCCTACTGCTTTACCATTTTTTAAAGAACCAATAGACTCCTCAATATCCTTTATCGTAATCTCCCTTTCTAGTACTTCTCTATCTTTTGAATCTAAACCTTGTAAATTACATTTTTTTTAAAAGTCTGCTATTCCTTCTGATTGTGCTACGGTTTTAGTTGAATAAAGGTTCTGATAATATTGGAGAAATCTATCATTTATGTCCTTGGGCATTTTTAATAATTCTCCTGTCTCTGTTCTAATTTTCTGAATTATTTTTTCCCCTTCCATTTTTCGTAACTGACGTGCTAATAGTTTTTGTGGTTTGTCTCCAAATTCAAAATGTAATTGTTTTGTTTTTTGATAAAGTTTTATTACTTGTTCTGAATACATTTTATTTAGTTTATATTTCAATACAGCAATTTTATTATGTTTTAGAGTAGATGGCATTCTCGCATTTTCTATATCTAGTTGTTTAATTTCACTTTCCAATGTTTGTTGCTTAATCCTGTTCTCTTTATTATAAAAAGCTTGAGCAGAAATTAATGTACCTCGAACATACGCTTTAAACGTTTCCCACATAAGAGAAATAGGTGTGTCGGGGTTGTCATTTACCTCAAAAAATATTTGAATCTGTTTAATAATATATTCCTGGCATGACTTTTCGTTCAAAATTTGTGGGTTAAATCTCCAATATGCTTGTTTCTCGGACATTCCATTTAATTTAATCATGAATGTTACCGGTGCATGATCTGAAATTATAATGTTATGGTATTTTGAATTATAAATAAATGGAATAAACGTAGAGTCAACTAAAAAATAATCTATTCTTGAGTATGTTTTGTGTACTGGTGAGTAAAATGAATATTCCCGTCCAGTTGGGTTTTCTATTCTCCAAACATCCTTAATATTAGTGGTATTAATAAATGAATTTAGAAATACACTTGATTGAGATTTTACTTTTTTTTGCATTGATGATCTATCTAAGTATGAATCTAATGTACAATTGAAGTCTCCTCCAATTATTAATTTATATTGTGTAAATTCAGGAATTTTATTAAATGTTTTATTAAAGAACATAGGGTTATCAAAATTAGGCCCGTCTGAAAACTTTCTCTCCCTCACAGACAAAATGAATATCTATACTCTACAGTCCTAACGGATACTAAATTCACCAGTGCTCTCCTCCTCTCAATTGCTGCAGCTATACATTTCAAGACCTGGTTATGCCACCAAGTATACCGTCCTTGAGAAAGACTAGTCTTACATCCTGACAAAATAGGCCTCAACGATGCCACCTCTGAACACAGAGGACACGCCGAGTCCCCACCTACCCACTGTTTGAGGTTCTGCAGTGATGGTCAAACATCATAAATAGCTCCAATAAGGAAACTTACATGACCTGCCACCATGCCCCAATATGTTAGCAATATCCACGTGCACACATTAAAAAAACAAATGGAAACTGGAATTTCCTTTGATCATTTGCTCTAAACTTTTTTAAAGGTTTAAGATCTTAATTTTCTGAGTTAATATCAAAAGACTAATTCACTTTACTAGAAATTTGTAGGAGTTTGAAAGAAAGATAAGATGATCTCTATTAGCATATCTTTGGTAGTGTTATTCTCATCTCTGTAGTGAAATTGGGAGGAAAAATAATGAGACGTTAACACAAGATCTCATGTACAAATGTAATGCAGAATAGAGCACTTATTACATACCCCAGAGGTAGATCTTGCTCTCAAAGATCAGTTGAATTCTAAGATTGACACATAAAGACAGGGGGATGTTTGTTTGGTATGGTTTTCCATCTTGAGTGAACAAAATTATGTTTGGTTATTCATTGCAGGAAAGAGAAGTGTTAAACAATTGGACTTAAAGGCAACTACAGTTAAAAAGCCTTAACTGTAACACCATCATGCCATTAAAACATACTAAATTGTTATATTGCTTGATGGAGTGGATGCAGAGTTTGTTTCTCCTAACTGAGATGTCTAGAACCAGAGCCCACAGTCTCCAAATAAGTGGTCAGGCATTCAGAACTAAGATGAGAAGAAATGTCTTCACCCAGAGGGTGATGAATGTTTGTCATTCATGCCCCAAGGTGGCTGAGGAGGCTTAGTCACTGAGCATATTCAAGACTGCCAGTAATATATTTTTAGATAGCAAGGAAATCAAGGGATAAGGAAAGAGGAGCTGAGATAAAATATCAACCAAAGGACAAATTATGCAGAAAAGGTCAAATGACCTACTCCTTTTGTTTCTTATGTAATACCAATCTTTCTTTTGCCCTTTCCTGTCACTATGTCTGTTCACCTTGGGTCATGCCTTTACTGCAGCATCAAGGACTTTGGCTCTGGCCTATCCAAATATGTCTTGATACACTGGGTATGTGGTTATCATTTTAATTGCATTGTATTTAATGAATGCAAGTCATCAAGAATGAATGCCCTAGAGCATACTAATATTCAAACAAGCTATGTTTCACATTGACGGGTGTTAATTGTTCCCTGGCCTCGCACAAACACATTATGATTATGAAATTTTTTCTTTACTGAAATGAAGCAGGTAAACTTGAGCAACAGATGGTATGGAGCCTCGGATCCCAGAGTTCTCCTGTCTTTCATCAGCTAAAATGTCCCACGTTCTGCAGAATTTTTAACAGAATTGAGCAATCCAGACAGTTCCTGGTCTTTGTTTTACGCTGACAAGCCCACCAATTAGTCAAGGAATTTGGGGAGTGAAAGGTTAATCCCTCAGATGTGTAAAGGCTAAAACCTATTGCTGGCAGTGTTATTTCAAAGCAAGATTCAGATCTGTGGAAAGACCACGGTCATTTTTTATGTGCTCTTAACATCTCTGACAAGTGTTTCCTTCTCACGGTTCAGCGGGTGGTCTGCAGGAAATCGCCACAAAGTTTGACAATCAAAGTGTGATGTATGGATTCTGCAGCATCAAGGACTCTGGTTCTGGCCTGCCCAAATATGTCCTGATAAACTGGGTATGTGGTTTTCATTTTCGTTGCATTGTTTTTAATGGATGCTAATCGCCAAAAATGAATACTCCAGAGTATACCAAGGACACGACTGCATGTGTTCCGGCTGAAACTGACAGCCACAATGTCTTTCAGGTTTGTGTGGTTAATGCGGAAATTCAAAAGCTGGGGAGAGGATTAGTAACCCAGTATGAATTTACAGACAGCATTTCTGGAGAAAAGAAATAGGTGACATTTCGGGTCAAGGCCTTTCTTCAGATTGAAGAAGGGTCTTGACCCAAAATGCTCCAGAGATGCTGTCTGACACACTGAGTTACTCCCGCTTTTTATATCTATCTTTGGTTTAAATCAGCATCTGCAGTTCCTTCCTACATATGAATTTACATTCTGTGCTTTTGGACATTTACTCAGGAGATTTCAAGGAAATTACTTGAACTAACTTCCATTTTCTGATGTTTATAGAAAATGTTACACCTAATTACATTAGGTCAAGTAAGTTTTTGAGTAATAATTATTACTTATGACCCATCTGGCACTAAAAATAAATGTATAGTAAGTTCCTAGCATGTCAGCTGTGAGCAGCCTGCTCTTACCGCTGACCGACAAAAAGGCTTCAGACCTGCCCTTGTGATTTCCCTGGCCGAAAGAGGCTAGCTGATCCTCAGCATGGATGTCCACTGCAGCTTATTTAGGGTGGCGTACAATTAGCCATTAGCAATTCTGCTTCACAGTTCCAGAATCCAATCCTACGTAGGCACATGCCTTTGTGCAGTTTGCATGTTTTTCCTGCTACTGCGCAGGCTTCTTGTCATCCCCTGGGTTTCTCCCACACTGCAAAATGTGCTGGTAAGTTACCTGGTAGTGTGTTTAAGTGGTAGGAAAAATCAAAGAGGAGTTTATGACCATTGGTCTCCTACGGGTTTGTTCCTGACCATTGGTCTCCTACGGTGGCTCCGGTTTCCTCCCACATCCCTAAGACATGTCAATTGGCCTCTATAAAATGCCCCTAGTGTATAGTCAAGTCAAGTCAAGTCAATTTTATTTGTATAGCACATTTAAAAACAACCCACGTTGACCAAAGTGCTGCACATCTGATTAGGAAAAAAAAGAAACATACAGTGGCAGGCAGCCAAACACAACGGCGCTGTCATCTTGAACAAAATGTTTAACTAAAGCAGAATGGTGTCCCGCGGCCGCGCCGCACCGGGCGATGGAAGGCCCCGCGGCCGAGCCGCACCGGGCGCTGTTCAGTCCCGCGGCCGAGCCGCGCCGGGCGATGGGGAAGTGAATATGGTGGTGGTATAACAGAACTACTGTGAACGGAGGATTGATGGTCGACATGGACATGGTGGGCCCAAGGGTCTGATTCCATACTCCATCTCAAAACTAAACTTCTAAAATACTTGAAATGATCAAGGCATTGAAATTTTTTTAAACTTTAAAACATTTAAATTAAAACAATTTTTAAGTAATCTATGAATACTACTGCATACTTTGACCTAAAATGCTCATTGTTCTCCTATTAAATAAGTGTGCAGGTCCAAACATCCATTTCTAATGAAGAAGCCCCACTGTAAATGCTGGCAAACTGGAATCTATGTGGAGTCCACTGGTGGGCCATTGACAAAGAAACAATGAACCACAGCTGTGGTGCAGATTTTGGGGTTCCTCTTTCACACATGCTCATGTGGAATTCTTAAACTTGCTCTTATGTGGGAAATTAGGTGTAGAGCTGCTGGCATTTCGCTACAACATCCAAATCATTGTTTCAAGGTATAAATACCTTTAAACTTTTATGTTTATTGTATATTTCAGCTGCTTTAATTATACAACCTTTGTTTATCCTGTTAACGATAGGAGAAAAAAGCTGTTGCAGGGATGACTTGAGTTTGTGGGAAATTTCTAAACCATCCCATAAGTACCCTTGCAGCTATCCTGGGACTGACCTCTTCTGAGCAAAACCGACAGCTCCATGCTTCACTTCTCAGTATCCTCTGAAAGACCCAACCTATTGCTGCTTCATTCCACCAGCAATCGCAATAGACTCCTCCTCTTTCATCAATCTCCAGAGGGTTTACTTTTGCTATTCTTTTTCTTATTCAATTTGGATAGTCATTTGACGTGAGAGTGATCTGAGAGATTATTTTCCTATAAACTGCAGTATTTGAAACTGTTTTGGTGAGGCTTTCACTTTGTAATTTTTTTCCTTAGGTGGGTGAAGATGTGGACGATCATCGAAAATGCGCCTGTGCGAGCCACGTGCCCACAATTGCAGACTTTTTCCAGGCAAGTGTGTCTTTGTTTACTTAATATTATGGCAAAATAAATTGCCCCAGATTTAATTCAGTCATTGGCAATGACCTGTTAAGTCAGAGAAATATGCTTTCCTCGCAATTACCCAATTTATCAAGTAAGGCACTTTTACATTATCTGCCTCAGTAGAACCCATTGAATGAGTTCTCCTCGTCAATTGTGTACTGCTACTTGAGTCTTAGTCTGCTGCAGATTCATAAACTGAATGATTAAAATAAGCGAATCATCCAATGTCAAAATGCTTCAGTTATGCTGTTCCTTGGGAGCAGCTGCTAGATGTAATTGCCATTCTTATGAAGTGAAATTTCAAATTAATAATTGAAAGGTTTAGGAACTTACAGAGTGCTGGGAAGACTATATGCCTTCACGAATATGGAAGTCTGGCTATTGATAACGAGCTGGGATGTTTGGAGCTGATGAGGAGTTGGTCTCATTGTATTGCGATGATAATTTGTTTCAAGCTCTCGGCTCATATGCAGTAATCTTTACAGAACAGCTGGAATGTCGATATCTACCATAAACTATATGTGAAATATCTTGCTGATGCTTGCTCTCGAGGCACATACAAGAAACACAACAACAACAACATATATGTAATGCACTAATGCACTAATAGGTAACACTAATGCACTAATAGGTAACCAGCTCATTCAATAGAAATTACTATTCTTTTAGATCATGGTTTTGTTCATGGGGACTGTCTTATGAATTTGATTGTTTTTCAAGAAGTAATCAAGAAGGTTGATGAGGGCAGACCCATAGATGTAGTTGATATGGACTTCAGCAAGCCTTTGCCTCTTACAGGATAGAAAGGCAAGGCAGTCAGAGAAATGGGTGCAGTGGGGGTCCACAAGAAAGAAGGGTAAGGGGAGGGTGTTACTTAAAATTTATCTATTCGGTGTTCATACCGTTTGGTTAGAAACATAGAAAATAGGTGCAGGAGTAGGCTATTTGGCCCTTCGAGCCAGCACCGCCATTCAATATGATTATTTAATCATCCAAAATCAGTACCCTGTTCCTGCTTTCTCCACATATCCCATGATTCCATTAGCCCTAAGAGCTATATCTAACTCTCTCTTGAAAACATTCAGTGACTTGGCCTCCACTGCCTTCTGTGGCAGAGAATTCCACAGATTCACAACACAGTTTTTCATCTCAGTCCTAAATGGCCTACCCCTTATTCTTAAACAGTGACTCATGGTTCTGGACTCCCCCGACATCGGGAACATTTTTCATGCATCTAGCTTGTCCAATCTCTTAAGAATTTTATATGTTTCTAGAAGATCCCCTCTCATCCTTCTAAGTTCCAGTGAATACAAGCCTAGTCGATCCATTCTTTAGGTTGGAGGCTACTGAAGCGGAATATGAGGTGCTGTTCCTACAGTTTGCATAGGGCCTCACTCTGCTAATGGGGGAGGCCCAAGATAGAAAGGTTGGTATGTGAAGGGGGGTTAAAATAGCAACTGGGAGATCCAGCTGGCCTTGACAGACAGAGCACCGTTTAGCGAAACCGTCACCAAGTCTATGCTAGATCTCGAAGATGTAAAGGCAGCCAAATGCAGTAGAAGAGGTTGAACTAGAGTGCATATGTTTAAGGTGAGAGGGGTAAGATTTTATAAGAACCTGAGGTGCAATTTTTTCACTAGAACGAGCTGCCAGACAAAGTATCGCAAAGGAGGCACAATTGCAACATTTTAAAGTCATTTGGTCACATAGATTGATAGGAAAACTTTAGAGTGATATGGGTCAAATGCAGGCAAATGGAACTGGTTTTGTGGGCTACCCTTGTCGGCATGGACGGGTTTGGCTGGAACGACCTGTTTCTGTGCTGTATGTATATGACTTTATGACTTTATTATGTATGATAGAACCAGTTAAAAAAAAAAAAAAATTGTCACTTGTCCCATTTAATCACCAATTATTTTCTTGTAACTTTTTCTCTCTTGTGTGTGTATGTTCCCTCAATGTTTCTATCACCCACCTACACCAGGGGTAATTTGCAATAACCAGTAATCCACAGCACAACTTTGGAAAATGGGAAGAAACCTGAACACCCAGGGGAAACTCAATCAGTGACTATCACAATATACACAGCCACAGCACTGAAAATTGCAATCAAAAGCTGGGTTACAAGACTGGCAGCACTCACTGCCATGTCACCGTGCCTTCAGATTCTGGCTCCAAGTCCATTCAAGCATTTAGTAGCCTAGAATCTATTGTTAACTAACTGGGGAAAAAAACATTATCATTCACCATCTTCCAGGATGGAGAATTCCAAATGTGCTTCCACTGCAGAAAGTTCTCCTCATTTAATTTTGATCATAAATACCAGCCCTTCATTTTGAGAATGTGAGCCTAGTTTACAGTTTCTAATCACAGGAAACATCTAGCATATAAAGATAAATATGTTTGTGTAATATCACCCTTCTAAAACTCTAGAAAATATGTGTAAACAATCTCTCCACTTATCACAATAGCCTGGTCTCCGAATTTCTTCTTGCAAATGTACATTGGAATTCTTAAATTTTCGTTGGTTAAGTCGACTAAATTGCACAGTGCTCTAGCAGTTGAACCTCTGTAACTATGGATTTGGATCCCATGGTCTTTCTGTATATCAATGGTGTTAACTGTATATTTTTCCCTTACATTCAACCTCCCAAACCCCAACACCTCACACTTGCTTGAATTAATTTCCATCTGCTGTTTCTCTACCCATTTTGTAACTAAATCGTGCCGTGACCGTTGACAGCCTTTTTCACCGTCTGCAACTCCTTCAATTTTGGTGTCATTTGTAAACTTACAACTTACAGCCCATCTACATTTACCTCAAAGTCACTTATACTGTATATATCCCAAATAATAGAAGTCCTAGCGCAGATCCCTATGGAACACCTCTGCTCACAGACATCCATCCAGAATAACACCCTTCGACCACTACCCTCTGTCTTTTAAGTTATGCCAGTTCTGAATCAAACAACCAAGCCATCATGGATCCTATGCTTCTTCTGGATCAGGCTAACATGAAGAACTTAAAAAAAATCTATGAAGGCAACATCCACTGACCACCTCTCATCAATCACCTATGTCACCTCCTCAAAAAACTCAATCCAGTGTGTAAGAGGATGCCTGCCATGGACCAGCCTTGCTGACCGTCCTTTATTATCCTGTTCTGCACAAAATGTAATTGCAAGATCTCTTGCAAGAGATCTCAAGCATTTTCCTACCATTGGTGTAAATATAAAGTAAACCAAGATTAGCAACATTCACAAACAAGATGGGGCTGATGATGAGCTGGAAAACATGATGGGGTATACTGATAGTGGAGCTTTAGTGTAAAATGATCGATTGTATCGTAGTTTTAGTGTTTAACCCATAAGTATTGGAAGGTTAGTTCTTGATTAGTATGGGTGTCAGAGGTTATGGGGAGAAGGCAGGAGAATGGGGTTAGGAGGGAGAGATAGATCAGCCATGATTGAATGGTGGAGTAGACTTGATGGGCCAAATGGCCTGATTCTACTCCTATTCCTTATGACCTTATATCATGACAAACTGCAATCAGTTCCTTCAACGGCTGGGGGGAAATGGAAGAAAAGGGAGTGGAGGATGTTTTAAACAATGCTTTTCAGCTTCCTTATAAAGATTATGCTTAATTTTACCTATCTGCTTTACCTACTCTCTTTTCCTAATTCCAAAACAGGGGGCAAATGTTATTGTTAATGCCAGCAGTCCTGAGGATGTGGATTCCACTGCTATACGGCAGAAGTTGATTAATGGCACTATGCACATTTCAAGCCCAGTGTTACGCCGACTCCACCTTAAAGAGGACGAAGATTTACTGGGCCCAGTGGTGAGTAAAAGACTATCTGACAATAATTAAGGTACACGGTGTTGGAGACTGGCAGTGGAAGACATGCATGTACAGGTTATCCATTCACAACCTTTCAGCTAATTAAAGTAATTAGGTTGAATGTTAAGTATATCTGCCCAATCAAGATGGGGGTATACTGAAAGATAGTTGTGCTTTAGTGTAAAATGATTGATTGTATCATAGTTTTACTGTTTAACATATAAGTGTTGGAAGGTTAATCAAAATGAGAAACATTAAATAATCAATTTGGAAGAATTGCTGGGCTTTAGAGTGATGTTTTGCACCAATACTAAGCATCTTTGGGATGAGTGTGGTATTTATGTCAAAAATAATATAATGCCTGCAGACAGGGGAGGGAGGTGGGGGCGAGTGGGGTTGAGGGGAGGGGGAGGGGAGAATAGGGAAATCAAGAACTCGTGGGCATTGATTGAAGGAGAGAGGGAAAAAGATTGAAAATAAGTGGTTGAGGCAAGTACAATAACTACATTTAAAAGAACATAATTGGAAAGGATTATAGGGATATGAGTCAAATGTGGGCAAATGAAATTAGCTCAGTTGGCATTTTGGTCGGTATGGACGAGTTGGGCTGAAAGATCTGTTTCCATGCTGTATGTAGCTATGACTGACAACGGATAGTCTTAGTGCTCCTGGTACCCGATTTGATTGATCATTAGAAGCCTACGTAAATTTAAGTAGGAAGTATAAAGTCCCAGAGATGTTTAGCAAAACTTCCTCTTTCTATGTCAAATGGTTGTAGGTAGGATCAAATCAATATTGCAAATTTCAAAGATCAAATTAGTCGTGCAGAACAGCTTGTCTTTCAGTGGCAATAATCTCCATCTTTCAATAACAATTGATTTCATTTCTTCATGTTGCCTTGTTGCAGGGAACAACATACCAAAAGACCAATGCTGCAATTGAAATGAAACGAATCAATCGAGAATTATTCTGGGCACAAGCAAAGGTACAACTCGAATCATTGTGAGATGTTACCAATGGGAAAATGTCATTTTTGCTTTCTTTGTTCTCTTTCTTCTACATTATGTTGTTTAAGCAATAGATTTATTGATCACGGAATATGTATAGGACTTTTCCATAAGTCTGGTAGATGGAAATAGCAACTCTAAAATTATTTTTTGCTGACCAGGATTAGCCTAGGTTGCCTGGATCTGCCCTGATACATCACAGGCATAACTTGAACTTTCTGAATTGGTTCCAACTCTGTTCCTAAATTTCACAATACCAGAAACAGAATGGTTCATGTCACATATTTCATGTCTGATCATCATCACTATTGGGATTTATTGGGAAGTGTGGACTAGGTTGAAGGTTGTCATTGAAGACAAGTTATTGACAATTGTAAATCCACTGTGACAATTAGTGCTATGTACAGTGCCCTGAAATGGGGGGACTATGTATAAACACAGGTGTAATTTCTACATGGTGAAACCAAAATGTATAAAAATACCCTTTAATAAATCTGACAATGTGCACTTTAACCACATGTGATTTTTTCTATTACAAATCTCAAATTGTGGAGTACAGAGGCAAATAAATAACTTATGGGACTGTCCCAAACATTATGGAGCGCAGTGTATAAATATTGTAATATAAAGTATGCTGTTATTATTTGGGAGCCTGGATTAACACAACACTCACAAACTGACAATGGCAAGCAATGTATTTAACAATTGGAAACAATGCCATATAATTTATACAATGACAAAAGAAAGCATGACATATTTTTCTTCCGCTATCTCGCCTCCCAACCCTAGTTGGAAAACTTGCAAAGTAGCCATATTTTATCAATTCTACTTAAAGGACCTACTTCTACAGTATTTAATTCACTGTATCTTTATTTTCAGAAAATGCCAGAAACAGTGGCTTCCCATGCTACAAATGACCTAATTTACAGAAATCCAACTTAACACAAATTCTCCCATATGTTTAAAAAAATTCAAGCGTTGTACTATTATTAGCAATAATAATAAAATATTTCATAGTATTCATTAATGACTGGATGTGGTATATATTTCCAGTGGTTTCATGGCAGGTAGCATTAGGGTGAATATTCGGTGAGATTTAAAAAATATATAGCAATTGTATGGAAAGTGATATGGGATGGAAAATGGATGTTTCCAATTTACAGAGAAATTGGCCAATGCATAGTTCTCAGGACTATAATCCTGGGACTGGCTCTATGGTCCTGGAGTGCAGGCAAGCTTTTCAGCAACCTCAAATGAACGATTCAAGCAGATGACACAAGATATAAATCCAGTTCGACCAAGACTGATATTTTCCCTCAATGTTTGCTGTCAAATGTTCCTCTTTAAGTGTATTTAGGTTATTACAGATGAATCGCTGACCTATTCTGATTGTCCAGATGAAAGTTAACAATGAGAACATCAGCAATAAAACTGAAATTTGAACAGCAAATGCTGGAACGCTCCGCAGTTCAGCCAGCATCTGTGGACGGTTAATGTGTCAAGTTGAAGATAAGATAATTGTTCTTTACAGGGATATTGAAGTAGTAGATTAGCTGTTGAATTGTGAAGCAAGGCTTGAGGGACTAAATGGCCTGCTCCTTTTTTTTAAGAATGTTTCTATGAATATAAATAAAAGCCTGCAGATGCTGCAAGTTAGAAATAAAATATATATTTTAAATTCTGCATCTGTGGAAAAAGAATCAGTTAACATTCTCTATACAGGACCCTTCAACAGTACACCAACTTTCTAATGAAAGGTCCCAGTTTTGAAACACTAACTATTTAACTTCCCACTCCGGCTGCCTGGTCTGCTGTTCTTCCACATTTTCTGTTTTTAATTCTTTTTCTGTTCCATCAAAGCAAAATCATTTTCCTTCCATTAAGTGTAAAGTGCTCTCTGTTCCCCGTGAAGGATGTGCTAATACACATATCATTGGCCCTTTCCTCCTGAACCACTGCAGTATGTCTTTTCTGATCTCACATTTTCTTATTGTTTCCTTCCCTCCAGAAAGAAGAGGAGCTGAGAAAAGAAGAGGAGCGTAAAAAAGTGATTGAAGAAAGAGAAACATTTGAGAGAGAGAGAATGGAGCAAGAAAAGAAAGAACAAGAAGAGAGAGAGCAAAGATACAGAGAACGAGAGAAACAGATAGAAGAAGAAAGGTATGGTTGCTGTGTGGGTTACATGTTCCATACATGCGGGTAATGGAAAATTGTCTTGAGGACGGTGCTGTGAGTTGTTTAATGCTTGCTGTGTGATTCAAAAGCATTATCATCTCTGCACAGCAAAGCCACTTTAATAATGGCACTTTCACTTTGAGATGTCTACCAGCAGTTCATGATTTTGAAAAGCAGAAAGAATAACAGCAGGGAATGATTACAGGCTAGCTTATTTTGCTTTAAAGGATGCTGGGATCTTGTGGGTTTTCTGACATCATCCAATGACAAATTGCTGGAAATACTTTTTCAAAGACATTGTAATCTTTTAAATTGCTACCAATTGTCACTTGTGTTACAAACACAAAAGTACTCTTGCCTTTACGTTTCGCTTGAATGTCCATATACAAAGATTATCAGTGATAAAAGAGACTAAATTAAAAGTAAACGAAGAATATGGAGCTTGATCAGTCCTCACCTGCTGATTGATATCTACAGTGCCCTCCATAATGTTTCGGACAAAGACCCATTATTTCTGTATTTGCCCCTGTACTCCACAATTTAAGATTTGTAAAAGAAAAAAATCACATGTGGTTATAGTGCACATTGTCAGATTTTAATAAAGGGTATTTTTACACATTTTGGTTTCACCATGTAGAAATTACAGCAGTGTTTATATATAGTCCCCCCATTTCAGGGCTCCATAATGTTTGGGACACAGCAATGTCATGTAAATGAAAGTAGTCATGTTTAGTATTTTATAGCATATCCTTTGCATACAATGACTGCTTGAAGTCTGCGATTCATGGACATCACCAGTTGCTGGGTGTCTTCTCTGGTGATGCTCTGCCAGGCCTGCATTGCAGCCATCTTTAGCTTATGCTCGTTTTGGGGGCTAGTCCCCTTCAGTTTTCTCTTCAGCATATTAAAAGGCATGCTCAATTGGGTTCAGATCGGGTGATTATCTTGGCCACTCAAAAATTGACCATTTTTTTAGCTTTGAAAAACTCCATCGTTGCTTTTGCAGTATGTTTGGGATCATTGTCTTGCTGTAGAATGAACCACCAGCCAATGAGTTTTGAGGCATTTGTTTGAACTTGAGCAGATAGGATGTGTCTATACACTTCAGAATTCATTATGCTACTACCATCAGCAGTTGTATCATCAATGAAGATAAGTGAGCCAATTCCTTCAGCAGCCATACATGCCCAGGCCATAACACCCCCACCACCTTGTTTCACAGATGAGGTGGTATGCTTTGGATCTTGGGCAGTTCCTTCTCTCCTCCATACTTTGCTCATGCCATCACTCTGATATAAGTTAATCTTCGTCTCATCTGTCCGCAAGACCTTTTTTCAGAACTGTGGTTGCTCTTTTAAGGACTTTTGGCAAACTAACCTGACTATCCTATTTTTGCGGCTAACCAGTGGTTTGCATCTTGCAGTGTAGCCTCTGTTCATGAAGTCTTCTGCAGACAGTGGTCATTGACAAATCCACACCTGAAGAGTGTTTCTGATCTGTCGGACAGGTGTTTGGGGATTTTTCTTTATTATAGAGAGAATTCTTCTGTCATCAGTTGTTGAGGTCTTCATTAGTTCCAATGTCAGTATTCATTGGCTGTACATATCAGCAGTAAACCTAAATTTATAACGTGATGGCACTATTTAAGTTAGGTGATGTGTATTGTGCCCTGAAAGGTGCTGGAAGTGAATCTGACCTGAGATACAGTTAAGAACAAGGTGAAGGAGTATAGGCACTGAGCTTCAGTAAAATGAAAAGAACAGCGTTTCCTTGCATCTTGAGGGGCAAATTGTGCGTCAGACCCACAGTTAATAGCTACTGGCAGCAAATATCAATGCAGGTCAATGGCAGGAGTCTAACGCTGAGACCTGGATGCACGTTGCAAGCGGTTTGGAAACAATTGAGATTGGTCAGTGTCAAACGTCATAATTAAAATGTCAGACAGGCAACATTTGCTTGACACACTGTTCCCTTCACCATCCTTCCATTATTTCCCAAACAATCAGGATGATACCTAACTTCCACATGCTTCAACAAATCCTCACATATTTGGCAATGCTGCATAGTTCATAGCCACTTCTCAAAACTAGGACTTGCTGCCAGTTATTCAATTCTGACAGTCTTATCATCCAAACACAGTTAACTGGCACACTGTCCTCTTTCTTACACAACCAGGTGGTACATAACTGGAGCCAACAGGATCTAAGCAAGGGGAATCACAGGCACGTCTGGATCGCTGTGGACGAGATGGTGCTGAGCATTTTTAGAATATGGGTGCTATTCTCCTCATACTTTATCTTTCGGTTCATCTTCCTTTACCTCCGCACCCAATCTAATCTGATTTACAATCTGCAGATGGCTCAAGTATATACATCTTCATTCCCATCATATTCCCCAGCAGACCCTTAGTTTTCAGATAGCCAGGAACTATATCTGATCATCCAGCATAGAAACACCAAAAGCACAGCGATAACAAAGACACACTGCAACTTGATGTAATGCTCCCACCCACTAGCTCAGAAAATGAAGCTGCATAAATCTTAGATGACAGCTTTGGGACAGGACCTGCAAATGGTGATAAACCAGGCAGGAGTTCATTGCAGCCATGGTGGAGCCAAGGAGAGTGTTGGTGCCTCCTTCTCTCCTTCCTTTGCAATTGCCTGTCTACCAGACTGACCTTAAGTTGGTGGAACTCTCTGCACATCGTCCCAGGAGCACCATGATACTCCAACTTCTGCACTAGTGCTAAGGTGCTGTAAGTTTTCTCTACACCTCCCAACACATAACAATTGTTGCAGGTGTTAGTTAATGGAGTACTGTAATTTCAGTGCGGCTTTCCAATTTAGTTCCCTAGCTCTCTGGCACATTTTGCATGTGGAAGTTTAAACATAGAAACAAGAGGGCTTGAATCACTATAACAATTGGCCCAACTTGCCCATGACAACCAAGATGCCGTATCTAATGTCCCATCTGCCAGCATTGGCCCATATCCCTCTAAAACTTTAATCCGCGTACCCGTCCAAATGTCTTTTAAATGTTATATACTACCTGCCTCAACTACCTCCTCTGGCAGTTTGTTCCATATACCCACCACCCTTTGAGTGAAAACATTGCCCCTTAGGTTCCTATTAAAGTTTTTACCTCTCACCTTAAACCTATGACCTCTTCTTCCTGATTCCCCTACTCTGTGTAAATGGCTGCACTCACCCTATCTATTCCCCCCATGATCCTGTACATCTCTATAAGATCACCCCTCATCCTCCTGTACTCCAAGGAATATAATCTGGCCTGCCCAACCTCGCCTTGTAGCTCACCCTCTTAAATCTTGGCTACATCCTCGTAAATTTTCTCTGCACTCTTTCCAGCTTAACAACATCCGTCCTATAGCATAATAACCTAAACCGAACACTACTCCAAATGTAGCCTCATTAACATTGTATACAACTGTAACATAACTTTCCAATTACTATACATAATACCTTAACTGATGTACCAAAACCCTTCTTGACCACCCTATTTGCCAGTGAAGCCACTTTCAAAGAACCATAAACCATGCACCTGCGCTCCTAGATCCATCTGCTCTACAACACTCCCCAGAGCCCTGTGAAGGTCCTGCTCTGGTTTGAATGTCCAAGATACAACACCTCACATTTAGAAGGGTCTCGACCCGAAATGTCACCCATTCCTTCTCTCCAGAGATGCTGTCTGACCTGCTGAGTTACTCCAGCATTTTGTGTCTACCTCACACTTATATGCTTATAGGTGCACCGAGTCCGTAAGCGCTGTAAGGCAGCAACTCTACCTCTGCCGTGTACAGGTGTGAGCATTGATAGCATTGCACAATCTCCCAAAGTGCAGACGCTCATCAAATCTTTTCTTTGAAAAAAACACCCTGCCATCTGCCAAGAGCAACTCGTTGTAGCCTGGAAGGAGCTCCATGGCTCATTGCATTAAAAAAAAAGCCTGTCCTGGTCCTCTAGTTTCCTGGGACCGCTCTCATCCCTTTTCCTTAAATATAGATTGGAGAATTAGGTAACTGATAATGAAAATTTTAGAAGTATTATTTCTGTTACTTCATAATGAATCTTAATATATCAGTAAAATTTGGAAGTCTTCTGAAAAAGGAAGAATGTTGCAAGTGTGAGATACTTTGTATGGGGTATTTACTACTATATTTTAGACTTTCTTAAAAAATCCTTATTTTTGTCCCTTCGTGATCCTTCAACATTTTAATGGTAATAATGTTCAATTTGTCCATCTCCATATTGCTAATTGCTATTTCATATCGACCAAAATGGCGGCGCTGCCCTAGCAGCTGCGGCTCACCTGCGGTCCATTTGTCTTTGTGTTTTTGTTGTTTTTTTTTGTCTTAATTGTAGTTGTGATGTGGTGTTTTTGTGTTTGTGTACTATGTGTGTATGTGGGGGGGAGGGGGGGAACTGTAACATTGTAAATATGTGTCCCTTCCGAACGGAGACCCGACCTTTGTTTTCTGGGTGGTGTCTCCGTTCCTGCTGCGGCCTACCATCGGCCCAACTCCTGGAGCTGTCGGCCTCCAGGGCTCTGGTTCGCAGAGCCCGCGGATCGGACTTACCATCACCGGAGCCGGCCGTCTTCGGAGGCTGCGGGGGCGGCTGCGACTCGCCTTAGGCTCGGGCCGCGTGGATGCCGACATCGGGAGCTCCGGCAGCGGCAGCGGGTTCGCCCGCCCCGGATCGCGGGGCTTGGGTCGAGGACATTTCACCGTCCGGCGCGGCCTAAGATATGCCGCGGGATATTTCTCTGCTGGGCGGGGGCTTCAATGTCGGGAGCCACGACCGCCCCGACGTGCAGCAACAGCAGCAGCAGCAGCGTGTTCGCCCGCCCCGGATCGGACTTATCATCGGCGGAGCCGGCCGTCTTCGGAGGCTGCAGGAGCGGCTGCGACTCGCCTTGGGCTTGGCCCGCTGCGGACCGTCCGGTGCGGCCTGCAACCACAACAACCTGACTGCGGGCGAGGACAGCAGGAGAAGGGAAAGACATTGTGGCCTTCCATCACAGTGAGGAGAGGACTGGAGGAGACTCACTGTGATGGATGTTTCTTTAATGGATGTTTCTTTTTTGTGTGTTTTTGGGGTTGGGTAATTTGAATGCCTATTTAATGCTTTTATTGTTGGACTGTGTTCTTGGGGGTTTTGGGGTTGTGTAATTTGAATGCCTATTTAATGCTTTTATTGTTGGACTGTGTTTTGGGGGTTTTTTGGGGTTGTGTAATTTTAATGCTTATTTAATGCTTTTATTGTTGGACTGTGGGTGACTGAATTTCGTCCAATATTGGATGACAAATAAAGCTATCTTGAATCTTGAATCTCTTGAACAGACAAATACTGGCATCTTTCGTTTACTTACTTTTCCTGGGGACAACAGCATTATTCTACCAATTATAACTTAGCTCTTTGTACTGCAGGTTTTATAGTTTTCACCATGTGAAAGTGGAGGACAATGGACCAAACAATATGATGGTGGCTAATTCTGAGTTTAATAACATTGAAAGTATATCCTACAAAAGTTGGTTGATGTGATAGGGTTGGGAAGAGGCCCTATTTAATGCTGCTTTAAGGCGACCTCAGCAAGATAATTGCCTTTTCATGTTAAATTAATTACTTTGTATAAATGTATTTTCTAATTTTAGGAAAAAATTGCAAAGCTTGGAAGTCAATGAAATCAAAGATGCATTGGGCCAGAACATCAACAAGGTCAGTGAGGTAGCTACTTCTCATTATAGTATCCTGCGTAACTGGATGCTGCAAAACAATTCACTCCTGACACTCACTGACCTCAGCATTTTCAAGCCAACCTGGTAATCTTTCTCACACCTTCTCATGAGTTTGTACAGCAAAGGTTTGTAGGTTTTAACAATTATTAGAACTAGCGTGCACGGATAATCATGATCGGCATGGGCTGATAGGGCCTGTTTCCAAGCTGCATCATACAATAAATCAATCAAAAAAGTGCCGTTGCATTCCACGTGCCACCAACACAAACCCTTAAAGACCATTACTTTGACGGATTGAGTATGTTTATTTATTCATTTATGAGAGTTTTTGAGCAGCTAACAAAAGTGATTGATGAGGGTATCGAGGATGTTGTCTACCTGGATTTTAGTAAGGCTTTTGATAAAGTCCCCCTTGGTAGGTTGAACCAAAAGATTAAGGTGCATGGAATTCACAATGACTTGGGCGTGTGGATTCAGAACTGGCTTACTCATAGCAAACGGAGAGTTGTGGTGGAAAGGCATTATTCTGGCTGGAGATTTGTGACCAGTGGAGTTCTGCACAGATCCGTGCTGGGACCACTGTTGTTTGTGATATGTGTAAATGATTTGGACGTAAATATAAATGGGTTATTTTTATTTTATTTTAAATTATTTTAAATTTTCAGATGACACCAAGATTGCTGGAGTTGTGGACAGTGAGGAAGGCTGTCAAATTATATATCAGGATATAGATCAACTTCAGAAATGTGCGGAGAAATGGCAGATGAAGTTTAATCCAAGCAAGTCTCCTATAGACAATAGACAATAGACAATAGGTGCAGGAGTAGGCCATTCAGCCCTTCGAGCCAGCACCGCCATTCAATGCGATCATGGCTGATCACTCTCAATCAGTACCCCGTTCCTGCCTTCTCCCCATACCCCTTAACTCCGCTATCCTTAAGAGCTCTATCCAGCTCTCTCTTGAAAGCATCCAACGAACTGGCCTCCACTGCCTTCTGAGGCAGAGAATTCCACACCTTCACCACCCTCTGACTGAAAAAGTTCTTCCTCATCTCCGTTCTAAATGGCCTACCCCTTATTCTTAAACTGTGGCCCCTTGTTCTGGACTCCCCCAACATTGGGAACATGTTATCTGCCTCTAATGTGTCCAATCCCCTAATTATCTTATATGTTTCAATAAGATCCCCCCTCATCCTTCTAAATTCCAGTGTATACAAGCCCAATCGCTCCAGCCTTTCAACATACGACAGTCCCGCCATTCCGGGAATTAACCTAGTGAACCTACGCTGCACGCCCTCCATAGCAAGAATATCCTTCCTCAAATTTGGAGACCAAAACTGCACACAGTACTCCAGGTGCGGTCTCACCAGGGCCCGGTACAACTGTAGAAGGACCTCTTTGCTCCTATACTCAACTCCTCTTGTTACGAAGGCCAACATTCCATTGGCTTTCTTCACTGCCTGCTGTACCTGCATGCTTCCTTTCATTGACTGATGCACTAGGACACCCAGATCTCGTTGAACTCCCCCTCCTCCTAACTTGACACCATTCAGATAATAATCTGCCTTTCTATTCTTGCTTCCAAAGTGAATAACCTCACACTTATCTACATTAAACTGCATCTGCCATGTATCCGCCCACTCACACAACCTGTCCAAGTCACCCTGCAGCCTTATTGCATCTTCCTCACAATTCACACTACCCCCCAACTTAGTATCATCTGCAAATTTGCTAATGGTACTTTTAATCCCTTCGTCTAAGTCATTAATGTATATCGTAAATAGCTGGGGTCCCAGCACCGAACCTTGCGGTACCCCACTGGTCACTGCCTGCCATTCCGAAAGGGACCCATTTATCCCCACTCTTTGCTTTCTGTCTGTCAACCAATTTTCTATCCATGTCAGTACCCTACCCCCAATACCATGTGCCCTAATTTTGCCCACTAATCTCCGATGTGGGACCTTGTCGAGGGCTTTCTGAAAGTCGAGGTACACCACATCCACTGACTCTCCCTTGTCAATTTTCCTAGTTACATCCTCAAAAAATTCCAGTAGATTTGTCAAGCATGATTTCCCCTTCGTAAATCCATGCTGACTCGGAATGATCCCGTTACTGCTATCCAAATGCTCAGCAATTTCGTCTTTTATAATTGACTCCAGCATCTTCCCCACCACTGATGTCAGACTAACTGGTCTATAATTACCCGTTTTCTCTCTCCCTCTCTTAAAAAGTGGGATAACATTTGCTATCCTCCAATCCACAGGAACTGATCCTGAATCTATAGAACATTGAAAAATGATCTCCAATGCTTCCACTATTTCTAGAGCCACCTCCTTAAGTACTCTGGGATGCAGACCATCAGGCCCTGGGGATTTATCAGCCTTCAGTCCCATCAGTCTACCCAAAACCATTTCCTGCCTAATGTGGATTTCCTCCATCACCTTAGGTTCTCCGGCCCCTAGAACATTTGGGAGATTGTGTGTATCTTCCTCATTGAAGACAGATCCAAAGTAACGGTTTAACTCGTCTGCCATTTCTTTGTTCCCCATAATAAATTCCCCTGCTTCTGTCTTCAAGGGACCCACATTTGCCTTGCCTACGGTGGAAATGTCAAGATTAGAGGCCATAGCTATGAAGTGAATGGTGCAAAGTTTAAAGGAGATGTACGGGGCAAGGATATTTACACAGAGGGTGGTGGATGGCTGGCTGGTGCTGCCAGGGGAGGTGGTGGAGGTAGATACAATAGTTTTGTTTAAGAGGCTTTTAGATAGGTATATTGATTTGCAGGGAATGGAGGGATATGGATCATGTGTAGACAGATGGCATTATGTTTAGCTCAGGTATTGTGGGTCGAAGGGCCTATTCCTATGCTGTACTTTTCTATGTTCTATGAGCTGTACATGCTTAATGGCACTGCTTAATGTCATGTTCATCCCTGATTACACCAAAGCCGAGAAAACAATTTGTCAGCCTGGAGTTTAGACAGGATAAGGATGATAGATTTCCTTCTCTTAAGGACATTAGTGAACTCGATGTTTTTTTAAACAGCAATTCGGTCATTTTTTTAATTGAATTTAAATTCCCCAATTACCATTATGGAATATGAACAATCAAGTCTTAACCAGTGATTCAGAATTCTGAGTGCCAGTCCAGTAATTTGACCATGACACTACTTTTATATAAGTAATTAGGTTAATATATTTATTTTCAGTCATTTACTCTAAATAAAGTGGAAAGTTAAACTCGTACAGGAAGGGAATAAGATGGCATTCATATTTTCTACATAAATGAGGCATCTTATTTCAATCTTGTAAATGGGACAAAGATTTATTGTTACCATCTAATCTAACTTAAAATGAGCTAAAATAAGATAAGGTGTAAAATTTAATATGCTAGCAGTTTGGCCTGCTGGAAAATATTATATTGAACAACCAAGGTACTTTTGAATAGATCTTAACCCAGGCTGATATTATGTATATGCCAGTATTTTATATATTTCAAACATCAATTTGAAATAAAAGTGCTTCTGAGATGGGGAATGGGTGCATATGTTGGATAATTCCCTACACCTAGACACTGAAATCAGTTAGTTGGGGAAAGTTATTCCATGAGAGAAGTTGATACTCTGAAGTTATTATTAAATATTATTTTTTATTATTATTGAAGATATTATTAAAGCCTGAAATTGTCTGAGAATATGGTTATCTGAAAAACAAACCCGTCAATAATCTAGTCACAGGAAGTGCAGTGTCATGCTCCAGGCACTCTTTGCACAATTTATTGATAATCCCATTATTTAGTAATCAATAAGACCCATAATCATAATAGAGTATGATGTTCTTCTAAAGCTTCAGTTCTATTTAGTCCTGAACATGTCATCCACACTGCACCTAACTTTGAATTTATAATTGAAGCATAAAAATTGATGGCAGGTCCAGGGACAGAGAAGGTGGGTGACCACGAGGAAGGGAAATGGAGTGCAGGGGACCCCTCTGTCCATCCTCCTTCAAAGCAGCTATACCCTTTTGGCTCCTGTCGGGGACAGGAGGGATGATATATCAAAGCTGAGCAGCAGTACCAGGCAGGGCAGTGGCACCAAGCCGCCTCCGAGGCTCAGCAGGGAAGGGCGACATCAGGCAGAGCCATAGTGGTAGGTGACTCTTTTGTTAGGAGTGTAGACAGGAGATTCTGAGGCAGCAGTCGAGACTTCAGGATGAAATATTGCATCCCTGTTTCCAGGGTCCAGGGTGTCTCAGAGTGGCAGCATGACATTCACAAAAGGGAGGGTGAGCAGCTGGACGTCGTTGTGCATGTTGGCACAAATGACATAGGTAGGAAAAGGAATGAGGTGCAGGAAAATGAGTATAGGGAGTTAGGTAACAAAGCAGGACCTCCAGGGTAGTGATCTCTGGATTGCTTCCAGAGCCACATGCTAGTGAGGGTAGGAACAAGAAGGTATCGGAGGCAAATACATGGTTGAAGAGTTGGTACCGGTGGCAAGGATTCAGATTTCCAGACCATTGGGATCTCTTCTAAAGCAGGGGTGACCTGTACAAGAGGGATGGGTTGCACCTTAACTGGGGGGGAACTAATATTCTGCCAGGCAGGATAGCTGGTGCCACACGGGGGGGGGGGGGTTTAAACTAGATTGTTGGGAGGGGGGTGGAATGTCTGGAAATTGGGATGTTTTTAAAAGAGTGCTGACAAGAGTCCAGATCATGCACGTTTCTGTTAGAGTGAAGGGGAAGGCATAAGGAAGCTTGGATGATAAGAGAAATTGGTGCTCTGGTCAAGAATAAGAAGGAGGCATGGGGCAGGTATAGGAAGCTTGGATCATGCCTATCCCTGGAGGAGTGTCGGGAACTGAGGAGCACGCTAAAAAAGGAACAGGAGTTCAAAAAGGAGAAGGAGATGGTTCTGGCAGATAATAGTAAGAATAATCCCAAGAGATTTTATAAACACATTAAAGGAAAAAGGATAACCAGAGCAAGAATGAAGCCTCTCGGGAATCAAAGCGGTCAACACTGGAGCCACAGGAGATGGGCAAAGTCCTCAATTAGTATTTCTCCTCTATTTTTAGCATGGAGAAAGACATGAGGACCAGGGAACTTGGGGCAGTCAATGGAAGTGTCTTGAGGGCAGTCAGTATTACATCGAAGAGGTGCTGAAGGTTCTAACGTGTACGAAGGTAAACAAATCTCCGTGGCCTGATCAGATATATTCGAGGACACTGTGGGAAACTAGAGAGGGAAATGCAGGTGCCCGGCTGAGATTTAAGAGTCATCATTAAATACTTATGAGGTGCCGGAAGGCTGGAGGGTGGCAAATGTTGTGCTTTCTATTTAAGAATGGCTGCAGGGAAAAGCCAGGGAAATACAGGCCAGTGAGCCTAACATCAATGGTTGGAAGGTTACTAGAGAGTATTCTGAAGGATAAGATATAAGATATAAATATATATATATATGTATAAAGATATATAAAAAGATATGGACAAGGGCTGATTAGGGATGGTCAGCATGCTTTTATATGTGGGAGTTTGCGTCTCGCGATTTTTTTGAAGATGTGACCAAATAGGTTGATGACAGCAGAGCTGTAGACGTTGATTATATGAATTTCAGCAAAGCATTTGACAAGGTTCGCATGGTAGGCTGCTCTGGAAGGTTAAATTGTATGGGATCCAAAGAGAGATAGCTGAATGGATAGAAAATTGGCTTCATGGAAGGAAACACAGGGTGACAGTGGAAGATTGTATTTTTGGATTGGAGGCCTGTAACTGTTACTTATTAATGATTTGGATGCGGATGTACAAGACATGATTAGCAAGTTTGCAGATGACACTAAAGTGGGTGGTATTGTTGATAGTGAAGATGATAGTGTTGATAGTGAAGATGATTGTAAAAATTTGCAGCAGGATCTTGATCGGTTGGGCAGGTGGATTTTAATACAGAGAAGTGAGAGGTGTTGCGTTTTGGGAAGTCTAACCAGGGCAGGACCTACACAATGAATGGCAGGGTTCTGAGGAGTGCTGTGGAGCAGAGAGATCTAGGAGTGCAGGTGCTTTGTTCCTTGAAAGTGGCATCACAGGTAGATAAGGTGATCAGGAAGGCTTTCGGCACATTGACCTTCATCAATCAGAGTTTTGAGAGTAAAAATTGGGAGGTTCTTTTACAGTTGTACAAGACATTGGTGAGTCCACATTTAGAGGATTGTGTTCAGTTTTGGTCACCCTGTTATAGGAAAGATGTTTTCAAGCTGGAAAGCGTGTAGAGAAGATTTATGAAGATGCTGCCATGGCTTGTGTTATAGGAAGAGGTTGAGCAAGTTAGGAGTTTATTCCTTGGAGCGCAGGAAGATGAGGGGTGATCGTATAGTGGTGTATATGATCATGAGAGAAATAGATAGAATAAATGCTAAGGTTTTTACCCAGAGCAGGGGAATCAAGAACCAGAGGACATATGTTTAAGGTGAGGGGGGAAAGATTTAATAGGGACCCAAGGGGTAACCTTTTCACACAGATGGTTGTGGGTGTATGGAATGAGTTGCTGGAGGAGGTAGTTGAAGGAGGTACTATCACAACATTTAAGAAACATTTGGACAAGTACATGGATGGGATAGGTTTAGAGGCAAAAAGGCCAAACACAGGTTGGTGGGACTAGTGTAGATGGGGCACTGATTCCTTGTGGGCAAGTTGGGCGAATGGGCCGGTTTCTATGCTGCATGACTCTGTGACTCTATCCGTCTAATGTATTGAGATGATGGTAGCTGCTCTAATCCTATACTGATAAAGTATGCTTAATTTTATAAATTTTAGCAATGTTTTTTCTCATTTCACTATGGTGATAATCATCCCTTGCTCACCGACATGAGTCCATCCAGATTTAATGTGGCAATAGGAGAAAGTGCTGCAGTATGATTTTTAGCAATGATATTCAAATGATGCTCATAAACAAATATCCATTTCCAAACAGGAAATGCAGAAGGAGGGAATAGAAGAGGATGAAGAGAACAGGGGATCCAAGATCAGCGATTCAGCTGAGAAAGCAGCAGTGAGTATTTAATGTGCTCAAAATGTGATTCATTCGTAAGTTTTAAATTGATTTGTGCACGGAATACTGAAAATAATCTCGGAGCTATGTTGTGACAAATAATAGTATTGGAAAAATAGATTTGATCTGACAGAAACTCCTGAGCATTTTGCCCGCGGCTGCAGCCGAGTTTAGATAGAGTCTAACTCTGTCAGACCTCCAGCCTCTCATTTTCACTGGTGCGAATTCTGCATCAACAAGCTCTTCACACAACCTTTCTACAGTGTTAGCCCTGGAAGAGGCAGGGCTGGATAAGTGATGACATAATTGAAGCTACAGTAAACTCTTGTTTTAAGGGATCCCTTTATAACGGATTTCAGTTGAAGCGGATGGAGCTGCCGACACCACCCCGGCTCGCACTGCTACCCCAGCTCCGGCTTCAGGCGCCAACTCTAACTCACAAGGTGTACCAGTAAGCCCTCCTTCACCCATTGCACAGTCCGGTTGACGTGGCTGTTTTTGCAGCTCACGTTGTAGCCACTGCCACCAACAGGACGCACTTGTCATGGAGAATTTTCTTTTCATATCAATTATCTTTTATGAAATCTGGATTTTTGAATGGCGCAAGTGTTCAGGTGTAGAGAAGGTATGCCAAGATGCTTTGGTTCACTCTTTGCCTCTACAAATACCCACTCCCCTTTCTAGGTGAGGCAGCGATTTGTACTTTTCCAATTTAGTGCTGCATATTTGAGGCTCCCAACGTAGTCGCTTTTTTGGTGGGGAGACTAAATAGAGTCTAGCTCACCAATAATAATTCTATAAATGTGATCCAAAGGTCCAGTCACCTGTCTGATTCCCATTCCAAGCTCTTCCATTCTTCCGGTGAAGCTGGGTGGTGACGTGGCAGTATAGCTGCTGCCTTACAGTGCCAGAGACCCGTGTTATATCCTGACTACAGGTGCTGTCTGTACATGGTTTGTATGTTCTCCCTGTGATGTGCATGGGTAATCTCTGGGATCTCCGGTCTCCTCCCACATTCCAAAGACGTACAGGCTTGTAGGTTGATTGGCTACGGTAAAATTGCAGATTGTCCCTGGTGTGTATAGGATAGTGTTAGTATGTGGGGATTGCTGGTTAGTGTGGATTTGGTGGCTCGGAGGGCTTGTTTCCACTCTGTATCTAAACTAGGCTCTATGTAAACCCTAGATGTTGTACCTTATCCTCCTGTAAGGCACATGGTGCGAAAGGTGATTCACAAAAGCTTCATAACCATGCATATGAAACACCCCAGAGTAGTAAGACAATAGACAATAGACAATAGGTGCAGGAGGAGGCCATTCGGCCCTTCGAGCCAGCACCGCCATTCAATGTGATCATGGCTGATCATTCAATGTGGCCCTTCGAGCCAGCACCGCCATTCAATGTGATCATGGCTGATCATTCTCAATCAGAAGTACCTTCTTCAGTAGCTCAACTCTTTCATGTGTTCTCCCATCAGGAAGCTGCCGCCCTTATTGCACTGCGGGATGGAAATCCAAGGGAATTTTTTAAGCAGCGAGAAAGAGCCATGACAACAAGTTTTGAGACTGCACAATTTTCAGGTCAAAGACCAGGTAGGAAAAAATCTCTATTGTTCTCATTGCCACGACATCAACCTCTTGACTTTCCTCGTCTTCTAATTCACATGAAATTCCTTCCACTGAAATGGCAGAGTTAATAGTTTTGTCCATCATCAAATCCATTTGAATGTCAGTTAAAATAAAATAGTTGCTCACATTACTATCTGTTTGGATGCTTGTTGAAATGATTGCAGCGAGACGATCACCATCAAGATTTGAGGTAAACAACATAATGTAAAGCCAAATGCTACTGGTAAAATTTTAATCTAATATAATTAATGTTTTTAACATGATACCTTGAGCAGATGTCAATGTTTCACTTGGGCTGTAACAGAACAATCATGACATCTAATTGACGGTGGTATCGAGAGATATCAGAGGCTTATGAAATAACCACAGCATGAAATGGAATTAATCATGTTGAATAATCTGGTCGGGAGTTCTGCAGAGTGGTGTGAATGATGTCAGATAGAAGTTAGAAATGGTGATTGAATCAAATAATGCAGCTGAAAAAGGAGGGAGGGCACCTCACAGCGAAAGGACACAAAGGGGGAAGCATGTTCGGTTGTCTCAAATTAAGTAACTAGACAAGTGGTGAAGATGTATTCAGCTGGACCAGCTAATGTAATTGAGTCTGGGATCACTCATCCCAGAGTCCAGATGTAATGGTTAGTTTAATTGGTTGAAGTTGAGCCACTTAGGGATAAGTTGAATTACAGCTCGGGGAAAAGGTTTTACTGATACAGTAAACCCTTGTGATAACGGAAGACGGGGAGAGACAGTGTCCGTTACTGCCGATTGTTCAGTACAGCCAGGTGTAGGGGGTAAATACTCATGTTCAACCTAAGGCCAGATGGGAAGAGATACAGAGTTGGTGAGAAAGGGGGGGGGGGTGTTGTGTCAAAGTTTCAATCTTTCAAGGTGAATTTGGATTCTGGCAATGTAAGAAAAGATGTCCGTAGATCAATTCCGATACTTGACAAGCAAAATTAGCCTTTTACAGTCATTAGTCCAGGCTGTACAGAAGGAATCATCCTCAACTGCCCCAATGATTCTGACTGTACGTGTTACTGTCTCATTTCAACTATTGCGCAGTCCTTGCATGCCCCCAAGAGTTTCATGTTCCTGCCTTTCTTGTCACTTAGAAAGCAGTTTCATGTTCCTGGCATACACATACTGGAAAACCAATTCATTTGTCTTTTCCTGCCAGCCACAGAAAGCAAGTTCCGCCTTCCTATCTTTGTTTACAATTCAGCCATTTCAGCTTACAACCCAGCAGAATAGATTTTGATTTCTCTAACTTCAAGTAACCCTTGCACCCCCTCCCACTCCGTCCCTCCCCCACCCCAGGCGTCGTACTAATTTCACTGTCATCCTATTGAATTTCATTGTCTGTGTAAGTCGTTATCACCTAGCCCACAACTAACAAGGGCCATTGCGGGCTCCACCATTCCTTGAGCATCGTTACTTTTTTGCATATCTTTCATTAATTTGTCCTCTATCTCTATCATCATCTATATCTCTCTGTGTCACCATCGATATCTCTCGTTTCCCTTTCTCCTGACTCTCAGTCTGAAGAAGGGTCTCGACCCGAAACGTCACCTATTCCTTTTCTCCGGAGATGCTGCCTGACCTCCTGAATTACTTCAGCTTTTTGTGTCTATTTCCTATTTTTGTTGTTTGCTTCAATGTCGTCTTCTCTGTGTGCCAAAAAAGCAGTTCCATCTTTTGTCTTCTGTTGTGCAATAGAAGGTAAGGTCCATCCCACTGACTTTCTGAAATCCTATCTCTCCTGAGTGCTACAAAGGTAAACTCTTGTGTGCCTCAAAGGCAAATCCAGTACTTAGCTAGTGTCTTACCTTCTAATATCAACTTTCACTTGATTGTCATCCTTGCGTGCTGTTTGTGTCAAAGTTTCAATCTTTCAAGGTGAATTTGGATTCTGCCAATGTTGGAAAAGATGTTCGTATATCAATTCCGATACTTGACAAGCAAAATTAGCCTTTTACAGTCATTAGTCCAGGCTGTACAGAATGAATTACTCTGCATTTTTGCAAGGGGCATAAAGTTGATTCATCATTTTAATCAATCCTTTAATTAAAGGCAAAACCCGTTTAAAATAAAAAGAATGAGGCATTTTAGTCCTTGGTTAATTATTGTCCCTAACAAGAAAAATCTCTTTGGCAATGTTTGTGGAAAAGTCTGATGACTACTCTCAGGAAATTAAATCCTCCATTGCATGTAAACATGTTCAAATAAAGGTTGTGAAATAATCTGCTAGGTTATTTGTAAAGAGCATTTTAAAATTTAATCACAACTCATCTAAAAAAGTCATTTTATCTTCTACAAGTTTTGTTCTTGAGTGCGTGCATGAGTATTTTTGACTACCACATACACCTCTATTAAAACATTCGTATTGTTAATTTTCTGATTATTTTAAGATTAATTAGTTTCACAAGTTCCCAGTGGTCACATTATCAAACTTCTAGATCATTTATTCTGCCTAACTGACCAAGCAATGTATATATTTTAAAAAATACCAAGTTATGTTTCATAGTTTTTCCTTTTAAGTTTGAGATTTGGCAGTTATTCTATATTGATTTTTGCTTTCAACCCTTTCCACAGTCCACCAGACCCAATTTGAGCCGACCAGATTGGAAGACATAACATCCTTCAGTGCTCCTGATCCAAGCATTGTTGCAGCACCAATATATAAGGAGAATGAAAAAGCTGTAGAGGAAGAGCTTCCAAATTTAATTCTGGACGCAGGTATGGATCTCATCAATAAAGCGAACTGAATGTTTAAACATCGAAGTATTATCATAGGCTTTGTTTGATGCATTCACATCAGGCAGAATTCAAAGTCCAAAAATTGATTTAAAAAAAAAGAGACTGGTGTTTTTCGCTTCACTTAATAATGGGCATTTCTCTTTTTGCTATAGTATAACTGTCAAACATCTGTAAATCTATTTATATTTCTTTGTAGCTGAAGAAGACTCGTAAAACAAGTGAAAAGAGTCATAGAACTATACAACACAGAAACAAGCCGGTCAGCCCAATTCATCCATATCAACCAAGCAAACTAGTCCTACTTGCCTGTGCCCAGCGCATGTCTGTCCATATATTTCTTACCCGTACACCAGTCAAAGTGTTCTATAAATAATGTAATTGTTCTCACCTCCTCCACTTCCTCTGACAACTCGTTCCATATGTGCTTCTTCCTCTGTATGAAAATGTACCTCCTCTTATCTTTAACCTATGCCCTCTAGTTTTTGACTTTCCTACCTTGGGAAAAAGACTGCTATTCACCTTATCTACGCCTATCGTGATTGGAGATGCCTCTATTAAGTCGCCCCTCAACCTCCTACTCTGCAGTGAGAAAAGGTGACCCAGCTTATCCTGCAGCTTCTTGTAGGATAAGAAGGATACTTGTAGGATACTTTTTGTCTCAAACTTTCCAGACCAGAAAACATTATCACACATCTTTGTTACACTCTTTCCAATTCACCTACTCCCTTCTTATAGCAGTACAACCAGAACTATACACAGTCCTCCAAATATAGCCTCGCCAACATCTATGACATAATGATACAACTCCAGCACTCAATATCCCAACCGATGAGCGAAAGCAGGCAAAACACCTTCTTTACCACCCTGTTCACCTTTGTCGCCACTTTCAGGGAACAATGTACTTACACCCTTTTAGGCTTCTGTTCTAAAACATTCTGCATGGTTCTACCATTTACCACCCTGCAACATCTCTGAATTAATCTTCACCTGCCATTCCTTGGCCCACTGGCAGAGTTGTTCAAGACACACATTGTAATCGTAGAAATCCTTCTTCAGCCTTCTAACCATGCCACCTACATTCATATGCAAATGGTTGATGTAAATAATGAACAACAGTGAACCCAGCATCGATCCTTGTGGTGCTCCATTATAACAGGGCTCCAGATTAAAAAAACACCCCTCTACCACCACCACCATCTGACTCCGACAAGCTAATTTTGTTTCCAAGTGGCTAGCTCACACTGGATGCCATGTGATCCAAACCTTCCAGACCACCCTACAAGTCAGCAACTAGTCTAAGGACTTGCTAAAATACATGTATTCCATATCTACTGCACTGCCCTCATTAATCTTTAATCACCATTTAATCACCATTTTCAAAATTAAAATTGATGAGACACAAAGCAATGCCGATTATCTCTAATTAGTCCTTGCCTTTCCAAAAGCATGTAGATCCTGCCCATCAGAAACTCCTCCAATAATCTACCAAACAGTGATGGAAGGCTCACTAGTCTCTAGTTCCCAGGCTTTTTCTCGCAGCTATTTAACAAAGGCTTTATTTAATAAAGACATAAATTAGCCACACTGCAGTTTTCTGGCACCTCACCTGTGGCTATCAATGATGCAAATATCTGTAAACCAGCGAAGTTCTAAAGATTGTTCTGCGGCTGTACATTTTAGCTCATGACCAGTTTATAAGTATTTTGTTCTTTGTGAAGCATTCCGTAGTGATAGACTTTGATGAAAACTTCAGAAGAAATCCAAGTGGAAAATAATCCACAAGTCAAGTGTGTTTTTTCACATGTTCTGAAGTGGAACAATTACAATCTTACTTGCAGCAGCACAACAGATATGTAAACATAGTACTCCGTAAATACCATAATGTCCCGACCTGAAACGTCACCTATCCATTTTCTCCAGAGATGTTGTCTGACTCACTAAGTTACTCCAGCATTTTGTGTCTGTCTTTTACAAACAATAATATTGGCTGTTGTGGCAGTAGGCAAATTGTAGTGGGTCCAGGTTCTTGTTGCGGTAGGAGTTGCCATAACCAACCTCTCAAAGTACTTCATCACCATGGACATAGGTTTAAGGCGAGAGGAGAAAGATTTAATAGGGACCTGAGGGGCAACTTTCTCACACAAAGGGTGATGGGTATATAGATCGAGCTGCCAGAGGAGGTAATTGTGATAGGTACATTTAAAAGACATTTGGACAGGTACATGGAAAGGATAGGTTTAGAAGGATATAGGCCAAATGCAGGCATGTGAGACTAGTTTAGATGGGGTTTCTTGGTCAGCATGGGCAAGGTGGGCTGAAGAGCCTGTTTGCATGCTGTATGACCCTCGTCCATATCCACTTCAGCACTATCTGGCATGTGCTCCATCCCGCTTCCTAAAGCCAAAAACAATCTCCTTCATTTTGCTGACATTGACGGAGAGGTATTTGTCTTGACACCATGTCTCCTTCCAGTACTCAGTCTCGTCATTGTTTGAGATCTGGCCAACTACGATGGTGTCATCTGCAAATTTGTAAATGGAGTTAGAGCAGAATTTTGCTGCACAGTTGTTAGTGTGTAAGGAGTATAGTAAAGGACTGAGAATGCAGCCTCCTCGCAGGGCACCTGTGTTGAGGATTATCGTGGTGGATGTTTGTTGCCTATCCTTACTGATTGCCATGCTTATGGGCCAGAATCCTGTTGCAGTGGGGAATACTGAGTCTTGGATCCAGGAGTTTGATTGCAATTATAATGTTGAAGGAAGAGATATAATCATTAAACGTAGGTGTCCTTGCTAGCTTGTTGTTCCAGAGATGTATGTAGGGCCATAGAAATGGTATCTGGTTTGGGTTTGTTTCGGCAATACATGAATTTTGGCTGCCTGGGAGGTAGTTGATGTGAGCCATGACCAGTCTCTCGAAGCACTTTACAATGATGGATGTCAGAACCATTAGATGGTAGTTATTTAAACACACAACCTTGTTTTTCTTTGGCACTGGAATGGCCGTAGTCTTCTTAAAGCAGGTGGAAACCTCAGATTGGAGTAGGAAGAGGTTAAAGATATCTACAAGTAATCCTGCCAGCTGGTATTTAGAGGCATTTAGATGGATAGGGTCCGACTGCAGGCTAATGGGATTTAGTGCAAATGGGCAATAAGGTCAGTGTAGATGTGGTGCACTGTGGTGTGAATAAACAAAACTAGAGGGAACACGAGGAGAATGTATACACAAGTAGATGTGATCAGGAATGCTTTGCATACAAAAGTGCTATAAATAAATTCAGTTGTAAATTTCAAAAGGGAATAGAATCAAAATAAAACAGGTAAAATTTTCAGGGCTCTGTTAAAAGGTTAGGAATGAGACCAAACCTATAATTATTTTGATACAGTGCATTTCTATGGCCAGAGAGTGGCACACAATTTATTATAGCAGTAAGTAGATAAGTAGATGGACGGCAAGTACTCAAAGGGTCAATAGCACCATAGGGAAAACAAGTAACTTGAGACATGCCTACATTTAATTTAATGACTCTATCAATTGTGTTCTATCTAGACAAGACTACACCTACCTTTCCAGAAAAGCCACTGATTCGATGTGAAGAGCCATTACCAGAACAGAATGTGCCAAGTTATACTGAAGAACCTGGCCTGATAGATATTGACACCCCAATCCCCATATGGCCTGAGGTACCCAGCTTCGTACACACTGAAGAGTCAGTGCACATTGACCAGCGAGGTTTCACAAGTACTGAGGGACAAAGCCTGGTAGACATTGGGAAGCCACAAACGAATGACAATTTTCCACAAGTGAATGAGAACTTACTGGACTTTATGGAGCCCAATGGAATAGACCAGCTGCCATCTGAATCCCACAGTGTTATCGCAGAGAAGCCATTGATCTACACCAATAATGACAACATGGAACTGATTTTAAATATGAAAAGGCCACCACTGGATGAGACACCTGCAGACATTGATGCAAATAGCCAACTGCTTGTAAACCTCCAGGAATCAGCAGGGCAATATGCGGAATTAGAGCCTACTGAAGTAGGGCAACAACAACAGCAGCCACAGAACAGTGAAGGAAATGCGGAAGACAACTTGCTGTGTTTTGATAATAATGAAGGATTGCCAGCACCACCTCCAGACTGCCTTGATTCACAGCAGTGGGAAAATATTCCAAGCCTGATAGAGCTTGAAAGCTCACACCAGATGAGTGGAGACTTTTGCTTTGGAATGCAGGAATTGCCCAAGCCCCAGGATGTAGAGGTAAGATAACATAAAAAGGATACTTGCAAGTTGCCCATTATTATGCTTGAAAGCAGGAAGCATTTTTAATTTGGTTTCAGTTACAGCAAGGGTATGGAGTTCAACTGTTTGATATGATATTAATCAAAATGTACCATCATGTCAGAGTTAGCTTTAGAAATGATGTAGTCGGACAGTTAACAACGATGCAGGACATATTACATTCAGTAATTTTATGCATAAACTGAGCCTTGAGCAAACATTCTTCTTGACTTTAAATTTTTGGATTGGTAAGGGAAATATTTGAAATGAATGAAGTGTGAGCCAATTGTGTACGCTGTACAATGTAGCACTTCACTGACAATCACTCAGATTACAGGTTTAGCTGGTGTTGGAAATAGTAAAATACAATACAATATGCCGTTCTAAAGATGAGATGAAATGAAATGTTGAGGCAGAGTCAATTTTGACACTGAAAATACCAAACCTAATATAGGAGTGCCCAAAAAACATTTGATATATTTACAATGCAAACATTCCAAGAGATTATTGAGGCATAAATAAATAAAAGAGTGAGTTGCAATTAATTTTCTTTCCTGCCTTAATTTTTTACCTGATACAACCTATTGAGATTTGTATATACAGTTTGTTAATTTGTTTGATAGTCTAAATCAGGCTAAAGAAGGGGCCCAACCCAAAACATCATCTATCCATTTCCCTCCACAGATGCTGCCTGACTCAGAATTCCTCCAGCACTTTGTTTTTTTGTCAATTTGTTTGATGCCTTGACTTTCTGAACCCTTGTGTAATCTCTTGTTGAATCTATATCCTCAAGGGGACCATGTTAACAGTTGAGGATTTTGATAGAGTAACTAAGCAATATATGTCCCCACTGTCTCCAACCAGAGGATATAAAATTAATTGCAAAAGCGATGGAGGTAAGTTTTCAATGATTTGCTAAAATCTAAATTGACCTGCTTAAAAGACTGTTAGTCGCAGGTTCAATAGTAATTTTTAAAGTGAATTTCATATGGATTTATGGATTCATATTGGCAGTAGTGGTTCAGCATAGAGTTGCTGCCTCACTACTCGAGAGACCTGGGTTCGATCCTGACTATGGGTGCAGTCTGTATGGAGTTTGTATGTTCTCCCTGTGACCATGTGGGTTTTCTCAGGTGCTCCGAGTTCATTCCACATTCCAAAGACGTGCAGATTTGGAGGTTAATTGGCTTCTGTAAATTGCCCCTAGTGTGTAGGATAACATAGAGCTAGTGCATCTGTGATTATTGTTTGGCGAGACTCCATGCTGTATCTATAAGACCATAATAAAGCACTGGGGAATAATTAGAACATCACAAATTGGAACACGATGCATTGGCACATTATTAACACTTTTTCAAAGAGCCATTTCTGGCATAATGAAGCTCCAACCGCCTCCTGTGATTCTATTCAGAAGGAACAGTACCCATTGATTTCAAGTCAGAGTAGCATGGAAGGCGATGGAAGACAGGTGCTCTACACTGAGTCACAGATGGAGAAAGGAAGGGTGCAGCTGGGCTAAATTCCCATATTTGTCTCATTTTTAAATCAAACCTAATTGATCTCTTTTTTTTTCAGGGAGGTATTTTTCTAAGCAATAGATCATCATAGAGAGTAAAATGTAAATGAAAACCCTAATTGTCAAATCTTTGCTTCCAAGTCAAATAATTCTGTGAAGCACTTGCTATCTTTTGTCTGAATAATTTTAGATACAGTTCAGTATATCTTGCTGCATCCTATAATTTTCATTAACTGTTATGATTTATATTCTACAGGCTGTTGAAGATTTTTTTAGTCCACCGCAGGATGACTATATTAAATTCCAATCACATGTAGAAGAAACTGGCAGTAAAATACCAGGTGAGAAGCTGACTTTTCCCTGTCATGCTAACGCTTCACAGTTTTGAACTTCCCAAAGGCACTTTGTACTTAACATGTATTCTCTCCCATCTCAATCATTCCTTTCTTTCAAGTGCAGGGGAAACAGACCAGGACATCTGAGTATTCTCAGGTTCCTCCTTCTATGTTAAATGACCAGGAGTAAGGATGACTTTGGAGAACAAAGATGACACTACAAACCAGATCCATAAGTCATCCCCCCCCTCCTCCCTCACTTTCTTGACCACCCCTATCCACCTGTGATGCCACTTTCAAGAAACTATGCATCTGCGCTCCTAAATCCCTCTGCTCCACAACACTCCCAGAGTCCTACTATTTACTGTGTAGATCCTGTCCATGTTAGACATCCCACAATGCAACACCTTACATTTCTCTGTTTTAATTAAATTAAAAATTCCTCAGCCCAACCGATCAAGATCGTACTGTAATCTTAGACAACCATCTTCACTGTCTACAATACCACACACTTTAGTGTCATCTGCATACTTGCTAATCATGCCTTGTACATTCTCATCCAAATCATTGATATAGATGACAGACAGCAATAGGCCCAACACCGAACCCCAAGGTACACCACTAGTCACAGGCTTCCAGTCAAATACAATTCTTATACTATGCAGGAGCGCATATAAGATGCCAATTGGGATGTACACTGTTGTGAATTTTACATTCATCGCATCAGATCCCTGTCCATTTAATCACAAGCATTTTATGTCTAACCACCTTCTGCATGACATCCTTTATGAGAAGGATGCCCCATGCTGGTTGTGCTCACGGAAGCCTCTGCGCCCATACATTGAGAGTCTGGATGCAGTGAGCAATGCAGCACTAGCTGTCCCAGAAGGACTCCAGCCATACTTTGAGACCTGGTCACCACACCCTCCAGGCAACAACCTCCGCAGGAAGGCCTGGGTTCAACTGAACAGGCTATGAACTGGTGCTGGTCGCTTCGCAGCCAACATAAAAAGATGGGGCATTGCAGACACTGACCTCTGTCCTTGTGGTCAAGTACAGACCAACAAACATGTCTTAAGGGAATGTGCTGTGACAGGACCTCCCTGCCCACTATCCCTACTTGATAACCACCAATTGCCACTTTTGATTGTTGTAGTTGACATACGAATAAGGCATTTTATGGATTTATCCAGTGTATCCACCCTGTATAATAGTGCTCTTACATTTTGCTAGCTATGATAATTTCTATAATTTCTACAGAGCTGCATTCTTAAAACCTTTTCTGACAAAATTGATTCCCAAGTTAACTTTAGCTCTAATTTTAAAATTATGCCTTCCTTCTGGATTTGCCTGCTGAAATTATTATTCTCTGCCCAACCTGTGCATTTGATCAATACAGTCATTTTCTCTGAACCACCTCGTCACCGTTTTGCACATTCCAAAGTTTTTAATAGTCTTAAGTCCAAGAAATAGTAACTCCTTTGAAACTGTCCCGTTGTTTATATAGTTTTTTTAACCCAGCATACCAAGGGAATGAGGTGTCCTCAGTAACAGGTAACAAACACAAGGGTGCAACACAAGGGTTGGGGGGGTTTTGAATTTGGGGTTACAATGCATTTGCTAAAATTATGTTGTTTTCAATTAATTACAAACAATATTGTCAGAGTGCAATATAGTCTCAGAGTGCAACTAAATTAGAAACAGTAATAATTTTAGCACACCCAATTTCAAAATCAGTTAAATTACTAAAATTAAATACAATCAACACTTTCATTCCATGGATTGACCATCTTCAAGCAATTGGGATCAGTCAGTAGTATATATATATATATATTGATAGCCAGCAGTTAAGTTCTTAAAGCCAAAATGAAAGAATAATTTCTGCACAGAAACATTCATCGAGATTCGATGTAAAACATACTTTTTCCAAGTAGGTTTCTGGATTGGTTTGCGTTGGTTAAACTTTCAAAATTCAATGTCTAAGCATATTTTATGATTAGTAGAAATAAATACTCATTGCACTCACATTGCGATACATGCTCTATCCAGACAAAATAAACAGGTTTTGCAGAAGGGATTGTAATTTGATCACCCTACAAACTTCCATCTTCATAACCTCATCAGATAATGGTGTCAATGACATCAAGAATGGTTGTGCAGAATTTTCTTTATCAATACATCAGGAAATATTGAGACTCTGATGTGATAAAGATCTAAGAGAGGAATGTGGGATTTTGTTTATTTATTGATTATAAAACCGACATTCAGCTGCCTACAGAGATGGTTACTGATTAGTTGTGCATACGTCTAAGCTTCTACCCAGGCACTAGGGGACAATATTGGATGAGCAATAGGATATCTTTTTATGCTTTTGTGTGGTGACAAGGCAGAATTTATTGCCACTCCCTAATAGCACTTGAGCGCATGGTGAAAAGCCACCTTCTTAAACCATTGCAGTCTTAACAGGGTAAGGTTTCCCCACAGTGCAGTTCAGGGGAAAAAAATCAACATTACATTTCTTGATCAATAAGGTGATTATGATCATTATCATTGAGGATCTGTTTAAAATTTGTGTATTTGTCGAAAACAACCCAGAAATAGTTGTTCTGGTATTTTACTCTTGGGAAGAGTCCATTTTGAATTGTAGATAACTGAAATAAACATTGCCACCTACTTGAATTCCCAGCCAAAACCCCAAACCAGATGGTGAGAATGAAAATTATGGAATTAATTTTGCAAGCATGCTCAGAAATGTGTGGAGTTTCTCCAAATTACTGTTGTCTTTATCTATCTGCTCTCCATTTGTTGTATAATAACGGCTGCCCTCTCTCTGTTCCTGGATAGAAAATTGCTCTCTTTCCTACCACATTGTTTTACAGCTGCCCTCCCATTGCCCTTTCTTTCTCCTCTCACACACATTAAGCCTGCTCACTTTCCAGGAGCATCCAACCATTCTCGAGTCTGTGCGTCATAATCCACAACCCGGTGAATATGCCTTGCTATAGAATATTATAACCAAGCTATTTGCATACTTGCCGTGTAACCATGGGGACATCTTACTGTTTCTCCCTTCTTGTTTTCAGAAATTGATATTACTTATTGCGACAATGATACTGACACAGACCCGGATCATTCCCCCGCAGACTGAGTTTGTTGTGTGATGCCCTCCAGTATGACAAATATGCTTCGTAAATGAAAATGACAAAAACTGCTAAGTTTTCATTTTAGTCTGTGTTTACTATTTTTAATTGTAATAATTTGAATGTATTATTTTCTAAATTAACCTTATTGTATATTAATTCCACTCACAGCTGCTAGGTATAGTCTGCTGAAGCTGATATTATGTGACTAGCAGTGTTAACTATCACCAATTGCTTTTCAAGTACCATTTTCAAAAGCACAAATTTTGTGAAATGCTAATTGCTGTTGTATGAAAATAAACAGTTTCTGAAAATCCAGCTTTTCAAACCAGGCCTCATCTGTACATACATACCATACAATCTGGCCTTGTCGTTCCTTGCTTGCTCTATTTCATCCCCTCTTGGAAATTGTACTACTTGCATTTTGTTTGCTCATAACTTGTGATGTCCAACCTGTGTTTTCACTTGACCTGATTTCTAGATAAACACTTGTAGCATACCAAAGTAACAAATAGACAACTATCTTCAGAGTGCTTTAATGTTAGCTCTATCAATGCCTTAGCATCTTATTTCCAAGCTATGGCAGAATAGAGTAAATTTAAAAAAACTAACTCCAGTGGGAGGAAGGCTGGAGAGCAAGAAAAACGAGCATGTTTTTTTAATGCAGTACCATGAGGTACTGTTGAGAAAGCAGTCGGTTACTAAAATTCAAAGGGAAATTGAATAGATACATAGATACATAGAAAATATGTGCAGGATTAGGCCATTCGGCCCTTCGAGCCAGCACCACCATTCAATGTGATTATGGCTGATCATCCACAATCAGTACCCCGTTCCTGCCTTCTCCCCATATCCCTAGCCCAAACAGCTCTATCTAACTTTCTCTTGAATGCATCCAGTGAATCGGTCTCCACTGCCTTCTGAGGCAGAGAATTCCACAAATTCACAACTCTCTGGGTGAAAAAGTTTTTCCTCATCTCAGTTCTAAATGGCCTACCCCTTATTCTTTAACTGGCCCCTGGTTCTGGACTCCCCCAACATCGGGATCCTGTTGCCTGCATCTCGCGTGTCCAATCCCGTAATAATTTTATATGTTTCTATAAGATCCCCTCTCATCTAAATTCCAGTAAATCCAAGCCCAGTCATTCCATTCTTTCAACATATGACAGTCCCGCCATCCCAGGAATTAACCTCGTGCACTCCCTCAATAGCAAGGATGTCCTTCCTCAAACTAGGAGACCAAAACTGCACACAATACTCCAGATATGGTCTCACCAGGGCCCTGTCCAACAGCAGAAGGACCTCTGGTCCGAAACTCAAACCCTCTCGTTATGAAGGCCAACATGCCATTAGCTTTCTTCACTGCCTGCTGAACCTGCATGCTTACTTTCAGTGACTAATGTACAAGGACACCCAGGTCTCGTTGCACTTCCCCTTTTCCTAATCTGACACCATTCAGATAATAATCTGCCTTCTTGCCACCAAAGTGGATAACCTCACATTTATCCACATTATACTGCATCTGCCATTCATCCAACCTGTCCAAGTCACTCTGCATCCTCATACCATCCTCTTCACAGTTCACATTGCCACCCCGCTTTGTGTCATCTGCAAATTTGCTATTGCTACTTTTAATTCCTTCATCTAAATCAATAATATATATTGTAAATAACTGCGGTCCCAGCACCGAGCCTTGCGGCACCCCACTAGTTACTACCTGCCATTCTGAAAGGGACCCGTTAAGTCCTACTCTTTATTTCCTGTCCGCCAACCAATTTTCTATCCATGTCAATACCCTTCCCCCATTACCATGTGCTCTAATTTTGCCCACTAATCTCCTGTGTGGGACCTTATCAAAGGCTATCTGAAAGTTCAGGTACACTACATCCACTGGTTCTCCCTTATCTATTTGACTTGTTACATCCTCAAAAAATTCCAGAAGATTAGTCAAGCAAGATTTCCCCTTCGTAAATCCATGCTGACTTGGACCGATCCTGTTACTGCTATCCATATGCGCCGCTATTACATCTTTTATAATTGACTCCAGCATCTTCCCCACCACCGAGGTCAGGCTAACTGGTCTATAATTCCCTGTTTTGTCTCCCACCTTTCTTAAAAAGTGGAATAACATTAGCTACCCTCCAATCCACAGGAACTGATCTAGTATCTATAGAAGATTGGAAAATAATCATAAATGCGTCCATGATTTCTAGAGTCACCTCCTTGAGTACCCTGAGATGCAGACCATCAGGTCCTGGGGATTTATTAGCCATCAGTCCTATCAATCTACCCAACACCATTTCCTAACTAATGTCAATTTCCTTCTGTTCCTCCAATACCCTTGATCCTCTCTCCCCTAGTACATCCGGGAGATTGTTTGTGTCTTCCTTAGTGAAGACAGAACCAAAGTACCTGTTCAACTCGTCTGCCATTTCCTGGTTCCCCGTAATAAATTCACCTGTTTCTGTCTTCAAGGACAACACATTTGTCTTAACTTATCTTTTCCTTTTCACATACCTAATGAAACTTTTATTATCCTCCTTTATATTCTTGGCTAGCTTACCTTCATCTTTTCTCCCCGTATTGCCTTTCTAGTTATCTTCTGTGGTTCTTTAAAAGTTTCCCAATCCTCTGGCTTCCCGCTCATCATTGCTATGTTATACATCTTCTCTTTTAGCTTTATACTGTCCTTGACTTTCCTTGTCAGCCACGGTTGCCTCTTACTCCCCTTAGAATCTTTCCTCCTCTTTGGAATGAAATGATCCTGCATCTTCTGGATTATTCCCAGAAATTCCTGCCATTGCTGTTCCACCGTCATCCATTTGCATTTGATAGAAGATTATTTACAAGGCTATAAGAAAGTAACAACGCTAACTGAATCAGAGAGCCAGCTTAGCTGTACATAACTGTTTGGCAAACTCAGTCAGGGAAATACTCCACAGCTCGTCCCCATTATTACAGAAAAGCAGCTATAAGAAACATGTAGAGCCGGAACAGAATTCTCAATAGCCTTACCCTGCTTTGGTTTATGTTCTTAAGAACTGCCAAATATCTCCAACAATTTTTTTCCTAACTATTCCCACGTTAGACGTAGCAGTGAGCCCTGTAGGTTTTGCTGCCTAATGTTTGTGGTGTTTTCTGACCAGGCTTCTGAATGATTGACTTAAAGACGCACGGGCACCAGTTTCCCCAAAATAATCCTATTCAAGGATAGAACTTTTGCTAATATAATTCAATATGCAGCATTTGTTTTGTGCATTACAAAGGGAGATGTTCAAAGAAAATCCCTGGCAGTGGTAGACACAAAATGCTGGAGTAACTCAGCGGGGCAGGCAGCATCTCAGGAGAGAAGGAATGGGTGACATTTTGGGTCGAGACCCTTCTTCAGACTAGACTTCCTGTCTCCGACTACATCCTATCTTAATCCCGCCCCCTCCCCTGACATCATCAGATTAATGCCCAAAATAATGCTGGACCATGACGGAGGATCTGATTAATTGAATTGGATTGTTGTGATCTGAATCAGGCATGGCTATCATATAATCTTTATTGAAAGGCTTAATTATTATTCTGTGGGGGGATTTTAGATGTATTTTTAGAATAATAATGTAAGTGAGGTCCATATGTCAGGTACTTAAATCATTCAAATTACTGTAAAAGCTCTAGAGACAATTACTGGTAGTTTTTAATTTAGAGATACAGCATGGAAACAGGCCCTTTGGCATTTAGAAGAATGAAGGGGGACCTCATTGAAACATACAGAATAGTGAAAGGCTTTAATAGAGTGGATGTGGAGAGGATGTTTCCACTAGTGGGAGAGTCTGGGACTTAGCATCAGAATAAAAGGACATTCTTTAGGAAGGAGATGGGGACAATTTTCTTTGGTCAGAGGGTAGTGAATCTGTAGAATTCTTTGTCACAGAAGGCTGCCGAAGCCGTCAGTGGATATTTTTAAGGCAGAGATTTTTGATTAGTACAGGTGTGAGAGGTTATGGGGAGAAGGCAGGAGAATGGGGTTAGGAGGGAGAGATAGATCAGCCATTATTGAATGGTGGAGTAGACTTGATGGGCAAAATGGCGTAATTGTACACCTAATATCATTTATGACCTTAAGACCTTTGTCGCACTGAGTTCATGCTGACCATCGATCACCCGTTCACACTAGTTCTGTGTAATCCCAGTTGTGCATCCTACACACTAGGAGCTTTTTACAGAAGCCAATTAACCTACAAACCTGCACATCTTTGGGATGTGGGAGGAAATGGGTGCACCCGGAAAAAACCCCATGCCGGCACAGGGAGAACGTGCAAACTCCATACAGACAGCGCCCATAGTCAAGTAGTCAGGATTGAAACCGTGTTACTGGCACTAAGGCAGCAACTCTACTGCTGTGCCACTGTGCTTTCCATTATCGGAGAAAACAGCAATGGGATGGTGGGAGAAACTGTGGCAGTGAAGAAAACATTTAAAGCATAAATTGCAAAGAGAATCTCCTACTAAGATCAGTCTAGAAGTGAATTTCAAGCAGACATGTGGCATTTGTAAATTATGGAAAATCTTTGTTTAGTGACACCACTTCATAATGTGGACTGGAGAGTGGCATTGAATATTCCATATTTGCCTGGGCTTGCGAGATGGATTGGATCAGGGGGGCATAGGATGGAATCAAGGTATATGGAAATGATTTCAGTGGGGCAAGAGCTGGCAGAAACAATGGGTCTAAGTAGGCGGAGGTGTCCAAGAGGAGGTGCCTAGGCTTAGTCTAGTAGAGGTTAGCGGGCCAGACTACCACGGCACCACCCTTTTCGGCAGGTTCGATGATAATTTTTGGATTGTTACAAAGTGAGTGAAGGGCTCTACGTTCAGAGGGGGTGAGGTAAGGGGAGTAGAAAATTTAAGACGGTTGATATCCTGCCGGCAGTTTGAAATGAAAAGGTGTAAAGAGGGTAGAATGCCGTCCAGGGTAGTCTAAGGGGAGTTCGAAATGAAAAGGTCTACAGAGGGTAGATGGTTAGAAATGAAAAGGTCTAGAGAGGATAGAAGTTCAGTGTTAAGTGACCTTTTCTTGTTCTTGTGTTCCTAAATGAATTGTTCATTTATATGTCCTCATTAACAACTTTTTATCTAAATGGTGTTTGTTCACAAAGTAGCTACACAATGAGCATTGGTAATGAGATTCAGCCACGTGAGGAAATAAGCATAATGTTGTCATTCATTTGGAAATAAATGTCATCCAAAATAATGAGATTATTATTTTGGAACAATGTAATTTTCAGCAAATGTCATCATGAATGGGAAGGAGCATCCATGAGTGGGACTCCATCGGGATACTGCAATTCCTTCAAGTTCTTACAAGCTGATTTGATATTTTCCTTTGCTAATCACCCCTGCAACTGATCATGATCCTGGTCATTCCCACCTCTGGAATTCAAGTCTTTTGCCAATAAAAGTAGTGAGACCAAATATATGTAGACAGTTGTAGACAGGGTGTTGACATATTTATGGTGAACAAGTGCATTTAAACAGGCTAAATTAATGTTAGCTCACCAGTTGGTGTATCTGGAAATGGAACCATTCTTTGGTTAGTTTAGAGATACAGCATGTTTTCATAGAAACATTCCGAGCTTTGGAAAAAATAAGGCAGAAATGATTGTGGTGATGTTAAACATTCCATCTGAACCCTAGAGAGCAGTCCATCGAGTCCACACCAACCATCCATAGACTAGTTCAATATGCTGCCTGTCCCGCGGAGTTACTACAGCATTTTGTGAATATCTTTGGTGTAAACCAACATCTGCAGTTCATTCCTACACACTAGTTCTATCTTACCACACTTGGGACAATATACAGAAGCCAATTAACCTACAAACGTACGCGTCTTTGGAATGTGCAAGGAAACCCTCAAATCCAGACAGCATTCTAGTGAACCTCCCCTGCACTATCCCCATAGCATCCACATTTCTCCTGGAATGTGGTGACCAGAACTGCATGCAATACTCCAAAAGATTCATACAACACAGAAACAGGCCCTTCAGCCAAACCTGCCATGTTGACCAAGATGCCCTGTTTAAGCTAGTCCCATCTGCCTGCATTTGGGCCATGTCCCTCTGAACGTTTCCTATCCATGTACCTGTCCATGTGCCTTTTAAATGCTGCTATACTGTCTGCCTCAACTACATCTTCTAACTGCTCAAAATGTAGAAACAAGGAACTGCAGATGCTGGTTAATGCACAAAACCACACAAACAGTTTTGACCCAAAATATCACCTATCCATGTACGCCAGAGTTGCTGCCTGACCTGCTGAGTTAGTCCAGCAATATGTGTCCTCGAGCAGCTCATCCCATAAATCTACCAACCTCAGTGACCAAAGTTGCCCCTCAGGTTTCTATTAAATCTTTGCCCTCTCTGCCCTTTGATTCTTGATTCCCCTACTCTGAGAAAAAGACATCTATTCCTGTCATGATTTTATTCATCTCAATAAGATCACCCTTGCCGAAGATGTCGTGGATGGGTTGCTCCTAGGCCTAGCCAAGCTGGCCATCTTTGAGTTACGGCGCCAGGCAGAAGAGGGCTCTGCCCGAGCCAGCTGCCTGCCCTTTTCCGGGGTTCTTCTATATTCAATATCCTGACAGATGATGGCCAATGTAAGATGTATAGTATGCTTACAGACTGCTTATAGTATGCTTGCAGTCATTGCTTGGGGCATTGAATATAAGTGTCAGGATACAGCTCTATAGGACTTTGGTTAGGCTGCATTTGGAGTATTATGTGCACTTCTGGTCGCCCCAGGGCAGGAAACATGTGGGGGCTTGGGAGAGGGTGCAGAGGTGGTTTACTAAAATGCTGCCTAAATTAGAGAGTTTCAGCTACAGGGAGAGGTTGGTTGACGAATTGTTTTTTCTGGAATGTTGGAGGTTGAAGAGAGACTTGATATAAGTATATAAAATTATGAGAGACATAGGGTGGAGAGTCAGAGCCTTTTTCCCCCATGGTGCAAATGTCCAACACTAAAGGGCACAGCTATAAGGTGAGAGGGGAAAGCTTAATGGAGATGTGCAGGGCAGGTTTTTTTACAGAGTTATCGGGGCCTGGAACGCACTGTCAAATATGGTGATGGAAGCATCTTGCTTTGCACAAATATAGTGGGCCAAGGGCTCATTGCTGTACTGTACTGTTCAATGATCTATTTTTTCATGACAGCTGTGATGCCACTTTCAGTTAACTATGCACCTGTACTCCTAGATCCCTCTACCACGCACACCTGCATTCAACTGCATTAGGCATTTCTCAGCCCACTTGCCCAGCTGATCAAGAACTGGCTGTAATCTTTGATAACTGACTTCACTATGATACCACCCACTTTAGTGTCATCTGCATACTTACTAATCATGCCTTGTATAATCTCATCCAAATCATTTTTATAAATCATAAACAGCAATGGGCCCAGCACCGATCCCTGAGATACACCACTCGTCACAGGCCTCCAGTCTGAAAAACACCCTTCCACCACCACCCTCTGCTTCCTTCCATGAAGCAAATTTTGCATCCAGTGAGCTAGCTCTCGCTGGATCCCATGCGATCTGTTGTTCCAGAGCACACTACCACGTGGAACCTTATCAAAGACCTTGCTGAGGTCCAGATAGGCATTGTCTATAGCCTTGCCATCGTCAATCTTTTTGGTTGTCAATTTACATAACTGCCCATCTTCCTTCCTTATTTGATACCCTTTTGTTCACCTCTATTCTTTGCCACTATCCCCACCCATCTACCAATCACCTCCCTTACCTGTATCCGCCTATCACTTGCCACCCTCCCCCCTCCACAGCAGTCTGAAGAAGGGTCTCGGCCCAAAATGTCACCTGAGCATCCCCTCTACAGAACCTGCCTGATCCTCTGAGTTCCTCCACCACATTATATTTTGTTCAGGATTCCAGCATTTACTATCTCTTTTGTCTTCAGAAATGTAATCAATGTCTGGCTATTTTGAGTTAAACAACCTTCATGCATTGGAAATCTGAGAACAGTCTGCCCTCTGGTGGACTGTTAAAAATTAAGAACAATGATAGATGGAGATACACCTTTAAATCTGCTGGGGTAAGGTAGGTACTGGTAATGGATCCCTGGCTAAAACTTGGCATTGCCCCATGTGAGTACACATCGCTATCATAAGAAATAAGTTATGGTGAAGGAATAGGGGTGGGAGGAAGGGAGAAGGATTTTGGATCTTTTCACTGGAGTCTTAATTCAGCTTGGACGGACTCTGGATGCAAAAAAAATAAAATTGGAGACCACTAGGTGGCATTGCATGTATGGTCATTTGAAAAAAAATCTGCAATATTCATCAAATGGTCAATGGTGTAAACATCTCAAGCATCCTCAACACCAGCATTGATTTTGAATTTACGGGACCAAAATTTGCTGAGACATTCATGAGTTTCAGACCCACACCAACACAAGCGTATAATAAATTGCAGAAAGATGGAATGAGATGCAAGATGATTTATGAGTCCTCACAAATTGACCAATAATCTCACAAAATTTGGATCATGCTATCAAGTATCAAAAAATGACTGAAATTGCAAACATATCATTGAGAAGATCAACCGGAACTTAAAGATGAATGGAGAGTGGTAATAGCGAAAAACTAAACTAACCTGGAGTAAATTCATCGGGTGGTTCTTGAGGTAAAAACAAGTATGACTGTTTAAAGAATTTAAATTCAGATCTGGCACTTCAAGAGGTGAAGATTTTCTGACCAAAGTGAAATATCTCAAGTGGTGGGTATGTGAAGGCAGAATGCTTATAGTTCATAAACAAATTAGGTGGGATGATAGGGATCTTTTATGTCATTTTTAGGGCCCCACAAAGACCTTTAAACTAACAAAATAGTTTCTGTGATCTACATACCCGTCAGGCAGAGCTGTCAATGCCTCGTGTTCTATTACACAACTAACAGGCCACCTTCCGAAGGCTGTCTCCTTGGTCCCCGTCTGCAGAGCTGTTGCGGCCTCATCCTCCAGGAATTAGCATCCTGGCCACACTTTCTCCATGCTTCTGCTGCAGGCTATCTGTTTGTGAGACTCACCATGTGCACATCCTGTCTCTGTATTAACTGCTGGCTTAAGTCATGCTAATGGCTGCCACTGTCAATTCAAGTAATTTGGTGCCTTCTTCAGTCTGCTCTCGTTGCTCACTCGTTGCTCACTGCCTGAGCAGGAGGAGAGCTTGCTTGTCAGGAAAGGAAAGTGGTCAGGTCATGGTTAGAGTTTAGTTTAGCTTAGAGATATAGCGCAGAAACAGGCCCTTTGGCCCACCAAGTCCGTGCCGACCAGCAATCCCCACACACTATCCCTATCCTACACACCAGGGACAATTTATAAATTTGACTGAAGCCAATTAACCTACAAATCTGCACGTCTTTGGAGATGGGAGGAAACCAGAGCACCCGAAGAAAACACACTTGGTCACGGGAAGAAAGTACAAACTCCATACAGACAGCACCCGCAGTCAGGATCGAACCCCGGCGCTGTAAGGCAGCAACTCTAAGGCAGCAACTCTACCACTGCGTCACCGTGCTGCCCCTGTAGTTGCAGCAGAATAAATGCGAGGATATTACTTACACAGTCAGCAACTAGCTGAATCCAAAAAGAGTGAAGGTTGAGGAGAGGCACACGCGAAAGAGTTCCAAGTATGAGAATGTCATGGTCTTAGATGGTATGAACATTTGAGGGCTCGCTGAAGGGATCTGCACCGGACCCCCAGCCGCTGAGGGCACCTCGTGCCAATTACGTGAGAGCTGCTGCAAGAAACATATTCGGTGCGGGATGTTAGTAAGAGAGACAGTGTGATGGAGCATTCTAACGTCACATATGAACCCTGTCTGAGAGGTTATTGGTGACTGAGTGATGAAAATATGCAGCAGAAAAGGTCGCAACAGTGGTCACACATTCAGTGAGACATTATGAACAGATGCAAAGTCATTAAACATTCTGCAGCACCACATCCAAATCAGGCTGTATGGATGCTCACATTGACCTCCTGGTCTCCTGGGGGATGAAGACCTCTGACCTCCCCACCTATCAAATCCTGTTACCTTTTCCAGCCCATGATCAGTCACTTCAATGTTCATGCCCGTGGATTCTGTCTGCCCGGGTTCTGTCTGCCCGGGTTCTGTCTGCCCGGGTTCTGTCTGCCCGGGTTCTGTCTGCCCGGGTTCTGTCTGCCCGGGTTCTGTCTGCCCGGGTTCTGTCTGCCCGGGTTCTGTCTGCCCGGGTTCTGTCTGCCCGGGTTCTGTCTGCCCGGGTTACTCCAGCACTTTGTGTCTATCTTTGATATAAACCAGCATCTGTGGTTCTTTGTTTCTACCTGAGGAATGCCTTTCTCACAAACCACCTCCACTTTAATTGGTGCAAGCTGGCTTTAATCAGCAATAACTGGTTTAAATGGATATTATCCGGCACGGATAACAGCGGCCGAGTTGCTGCCTTACAGCGAATGCAGCGCCGGAGACTCAGGTTCGATCCTGACTACGGGCGCCGTCTGTACGGAGTTTGTACGCTCTCCCCGTGACCTGCGTGGGTTTTCTCCGAGATCTTCGGTTTCTTCCCACACTTCAAAGACGTGCAGGCATGTAGGTTAATTGACTAGGTAATATGTAAAAAATGTCCCTAGTGTGTGTAGGATAGTGTTAATGTGCGGGGATCGCTGGGCGGTGCGGACTCGGTGGGCCGAAGGGCCTGTTTCCGCGCTGTATCTCTAAAAAAAAAAATCCTCTCAGGTAGGTACTAAATTAGAGTGAGGCATGTTTTAGTAAGGAGGAGGGACAAGGATGGCAAAGTAAGGGAACCTTGGATGACCAAAGAGGTTGTAAATTTGGTCCAAAAAAAAAAAGGATGTGTATGCAAGGTTTAAGAGGATGGAAACAGACGAGCCATTTGAAGAATATGAAGAATGGAGGAAAAAACTAAAGTGGGTGTTTCGAAGAGCCAAAAGAGGCCAACAAATAGCTTTGGCCTCTTTGGAGAAAAAAAAATCCCAATTTTTTAAAATTCCTATATTAAAAACAATAGGGTAACCAGGGAGAAGGAAGGACCACTCAAGGAAAAAAGGAGGGAATTTGTGCTTGGAGTCTGGGGATGTAGGCAAGGCACTAAATGAGTACTTTGCATCTGATTTCACCAAAGAGAAGGCATGGAGAACAGTGAGACCAGTGTGGAGAATAGTAATACGCAAGGGCTGTTTGAGATTAAGAAGAAGGTGGAGATGGGGCTCTTGAAGATCATTAAAGTAGATAAATCCCGTTATTGAAAGAGGTAAAGGAGGAGATTGTGGGAGATTACGGGAGCCTTGATCAATATCTATGGGTGAGGTCCCGGAGGACTGGAATGTAGCTGTTGTTCCTTTATTTAAGAAGGGAAGTAGAGACAATCCAAGGAATTTTAGTGCCTGTGAGCCTCACGTCAGTCAAATGCAAGCCATTGCAGAGGTTTCCATGGGATATGATTTACTCCTATTTGGAAGATAATGGGTTAATTTGGGAGAGTCAACATTGCTTTATACACCACAGGTCATGTCTTACTAACTTGACTGAGTTTTCTAAAGAGGAGACTAAGGTAATTGATGAGGGTAGGGCATTTGTTCCCCTTGGTAGGCCGATCCAGAAGATTAAGATGCACAGGATTAGCAGTGACTTGGTCAAATGAATTCAGAACTGGCTTACTGATAGAAGACAGAGGATTATGGCGGAAGGGGCAATATTCAGGCTTGAGATCTGTGACCAATAGAGATCCACAAGAATCTGTGCTGGGACCAGTGCTGTTTGTGAAATATAGAAATGACTTGGACGTAAATGTAGATGAGTTGGTTAGTAAGTTTGCAGATGACACTAGGATTTCTGGGGCCACAGATTGTGAGGGAGGCTGCCAAGATATACAGATGGCTGTAGATCAGTTGCAGCTATAGGGGTGGCACAGTGGAACAACGGTAGAGTTGCTGCCTTGCAGCACAATAGACCTGGGTTCAATCCTGACTATGGGCGCTGTCTGTACGGAGTTTGTACGTTCTTCCTGTGACCACATGGGTTTTCACCGGTTTCCTCCCATATTCCCACAAAAATTGCCCCGTGTGTAAGTTAGAGTACGGGGTGATCGCTGGTGGGGCCGAAGGGCTGTTTCCACGTTGCTAGTCTAAAGTCTAAATAAGTGGAGAAAAGGCAAATAGAATTTTTCCATTCTGCACTTTGGGAAGTCAAAATGGGAAAACATTCAATTAATGGCATGAACTTTAACAGTAAGGAGAGGTTGGACAGACTTGAATTGTTTTCTCTGGAATGCCAGAAGTTGCAGGGAGACCTGATAGAAGTATATACAATTATGAGAGGCATTGATAGGGTAGACAGTTAGAATCTTTTTCCAGGAGGGAATAATCAAATACTAGAGGGCATAGGCCTAAGGTGAGGGGGCAAGTATTTTTTAACCCAGAGGGTGGCGAGTGCCTGGAACTGGTGGTGGTGGTGCCAATATGCCAGTGGCACATAAGAGACTTTTGGATAGGCATATGGAAATGCAGGGAATGGAGGGATATGGAATATGGTCAAGCAGATAAGAGGTGGACAGCATCATGTACAGCACAGATATTGTGGGCCAGTCCTGCTCTTGTGTTGTCCTGTTCTATGTTCCATATTATATGTACAATTGGGCCCCACGATTAGCAATGTATGATTGTGAGTTGCATTCAAGACACAATTTTGTCTGATCCAATAGTCAGGCCTCCTCTGGCACAGTTCATGCAGATCAAACACAAATCAGGCTGACAATTTCCCCAGCTGGGGAAGACGTGCATCAAAACAAAGGTGTGGAACAGACTAGGCTCAAGTACAAGATGTTCAAAGCAATTTGCAGTTTGTGGTTTTAAAGAGCCGTAGAGTTCAAAATGGTATAATACTTTTGTTGTTATGAAATTGCTATTACGTGAGTTGCCACATCATGTCACATTTTTTATAATAAATAGATGTTTTCAAAGATTGTGATTATTTCTCTTTCAATAATTTGCTGTTGGGCTCCACTTCTAGTTTGACCACATAATTCATCAGAACACTCAATAGTTCAACACATTTCACTACAAAAAATCTCTTGTCTTCGAGAAGTTAAACATTTCAATTGGAGGAACAAACAACATAACTACATTCCAAAGCAGGTCAGAGGTTGGTTTGTGAAAGATTTGCTTGCTGAGATATCCACAAATCCCTTTTCAAAACAGACTCAGTTAGTCATTTGTTCTGATACTGTGGTCGTTGCATTCTTAATCTGATATATGGTGTGGGGAGGGAAGGGGGTGAAAAATATAGAATGGTCAAAAGAGCAATGACTTGCAGATTTTTCACCAAGAGATATAGCACAACAATTGCCATCACTCACCAAATGAAAAATTGTGAAACTCCTAGAAAACCCCACTGCATATGTAACAAGATAAACTTTTACTTATTGACTGTGAGCCCAAGAATCCAATGATAAGTGTTGGAAAAGTGAACATTAGCCCTCAGTGGAGATACACAATTTTTTTTATATAAAGAGGATTGAATTTAATCTGATATCTAAATCTGTGATGAAATATTTTTCCATGGAAATGGGAAAAAATAGATTATTGTGCTTTCCATTACTTCTAGATTGTAGTCAATATATTTTTTTGCACTCCAAATGTAGCTAATGCTATAACGTGGGGAAGTAACTGTTAATTTACACACCACAAGCTCCCATGATTGTGGCTACGACCGGATAATTTGTTTTTCAGTGATAGTGAGAAAAAATATCACACAGGGGAGCAATTCCCATGAAATTCTTCAAAAGACCACGCTGTGATTGTTTACTCTTATTTTCTTACAATGTGGGAAGTTATTCAGCATCTCAAATCTATGCTGCTTCTTAGAACAATCCCATCAGTTCCACGAACCTATTGTTTATCTATGATGACTTATTCCCATCCACATGCCCATTAACTCTACTGATCAATGACACATGGGACAGTTAAACTACCATCCCATTTTTTGGATACGAGAGGGAACCTGAAGGAAATCTACAGTCACAGGTAAGACATGCACATCCACACAGTGCCAGGAGTCTGGATGAACCCAGGTCTCTGGAACTACATCAGCAACTTTATCATTGCTCAATTTCTAGGAATGCACTTGCAAATGAGGAGCTGTTGACTCAAAGTGCTAGAGGTCTGTGTTTGATCCTGACCTCGAGTGCTGTCTTTGTGGAGTTTGCACAAATTCACCGTGTTTCCTCAGTGCTCTGATTTCCTCCCACATCCCAAAGATGTGGGGGTTTGCAGATTAATTGGCCTTTGTAAATTGCCTCAAATGTACAGAGAATGAATGCAAAAGTGGGATATATGGAATTGGTATGAACAGGTGATTGATTGATGATCAGTGTGGACTCAGTGGGCTACTAAAGGGCCCGTTTCCATATTTCATTACCAATATTGCAAAAATCAATTGGCTGAAATTTGGTCTGGGCCAAATTCTGTTCAAGTCCTTCAGGATATTTAAAGAAGTGGCTCTCAGCAGCAGTGTGTCAGGTCTGGGCCAAATTCTGTTCAAGTCCTTCAGGATATTTAAAGAAGTGGCTCTCAGCAGCAGTGTGTCATATTGTGGAACACCCATTATAAAACAACTGTCATGTGTTTCATGGCAGACATTATAGCTAGCAGCTATTTTCTAATAAGAGGACATTTGTCCTTCAATGATTAACCAACAAGTTCTGTTCCAAACAGAAGGCAGCTAAATAGCTCAAACATTAGTGCAAAATTCCCTTCATACTTTTGAGATGTTTAACATTTCAATAGAAGTAAAAAATTTAACCACATACCACATACCATACTGTGGAGACAGAAACCAGTTTTGTGATTCATTTGTTAATTGAAATTCTAAGGTTTGTTCAACTCTCTATTTTTTTTTAAACAGTATTTTTATTGTTCTTTTGTAGACCAATAATTAAAGATAGATACAAAAAACCAGAGTGACAGGCAGCATTTCTGGAGAGAAGGAATGGTTGACGTTTCGGGTCGAGACCCTTGTTCAGACTGATAAGGGACAAGGGAAATGAGAGATATAGATGATGTGGAGAGATAAAGAACAATGAATGAAAGTTATGCAAAAAAATAATGATGATTAAGGACATTGTTAGCATGTTTGTTGGGTGAAAACGAGAAGCTAGTGCGACTTGGGTGGGGGAGGGATAGAGAGGGAATGTCGGGGCTACCTGAAGTTAGAGAAATCAATATTCATATCACTGGGTTGCAAGCTGCCCTGGTGGTATGTCTACTTTAACTTTGAAGAGCCTGATGTGAGTAGAGGCTGGGAAAGGCATTGCACACCCCACAATGAAGTATCATAATTATTACAGAACATAGGATGGAATAACAAAATAAGCACCCGTCCTCCTTCCAACATGCACACACCAGCCCCAAGTACAAGAATAAAGGACTAACAATTCTATATAACAGAATAGGGTTGTCTTTACTCAGTTGAACCAACAAGTCCAATTATAAATGGGCAGAATCAAATAATACAATTCACCAAGGTGGTGTTAAGTATCCAAATGTCTTTTCATTAAAGACAGACTTAACTCAGCTCTGTGAAACAACGAGTCCTTCAGAAGTCAGCATGGGAGAGTATCACGCCACCGAGAACAAAGAGGGACTTGGCGTGGAGGGGGTGGGGGGTGCGCTGAGAACGAAGAGGGACCCAGCATGGGGGGCCGCCGAGAACAAAGAGGGACTGGGGTGGGAATAAGGAAGAGGGACTAATTTGTAACTTTGTCGGCGCCCTTTGCTTACTTGGTACAGTGAGATGCTTTGCAGTACAAGTACACGTGACAGTAAAGTATCAATCAATAACCAATATTCCTTACACACAGGGATCCTGGTCATACCAATATCTTCAAGGGATGCATGAGATAGCATAACAAAAATGAAGTTATTGAACAAAACAACATGCATACTTGAAGTGTTAGGTCACTACCTCAGGATGTCCCACAGCACATTACAATTAATTAACAGCTTTTTGAAGTGCGACGACATTTGGAATTTAGCAAATCAACAGTTAACCTGCAGACAGCAAACTCCCATATAACAGCCAGATAACTGATATTGCTGATGGATAAATATTGTCCAAAACTTCAACCCAAGTTGAAAACTTAAGTAAGCTCCCTTTCTCTTCCTTGGTAAAGTACCACAGGATTATTACCACCCACGTGAGGAAGTAGTGAAGTTATTGTTTTAATATCTCTGCCAAATGACGGCATCTCCATCAGTGCAGCTTTTCCTCAATGCTGCACAAGAGTATTTGGTCTAGATTTTGTGCTCATCATCAGGTGCAAGACTTGAATATTGATCCATTGATCCACATGGTCACCAATGTGCTATTGAATACCCTGCAAATGTCAGGTTCACTGAAGACCAATCCAATCACATGCAGTTTGATAACAGTCATTCACCATTGCAGGGACTGAGTCAAGAGAATCAAAAGTCAAGAAAGTTTAATTGTCATATATACACTGAAGATGGAACAATTAAATGAATAAAAAGTCTGTAAACAGAACTCAGATTATGTAACAAACATAAATAAATTTAAAAAAACAATAATAGACAAGCTAAAATGTTTTTGAACCTGGAGGTTGCGGTTTTTAGACTCCTATACCTTCTTTTTGATAGCAGGAATGAAATGAAAACAGAAATGAGAGAAAAGAGCTGCTAGTCCTGATGACTCGTGCTGGCTGCCTCTTTGGGGCAGCATCTCCTGTGGATCCCTTTGATGGTGGAATTGAGCCGGGCCATGTTATATACTGACAAAAGTGTCACAAAAAGCTGGAGTAACTCAGCGGGTCAGGCAGCATCACAGGAGAGAAGGAATGGGTGACGTCTCGGGTCGAGACCCTTCTTCAGACTAGTGTCAATTCCACAGGCAGTCAATTCCACAGGCAGTATAATTGCTTTTGGAGAAAGTTGCCAGTGAACTTCTGTAAAGGGACAAAGAATCAAATGAAAAGGCACAAAAAAAATCTTTACAATATTTTTAATATGACTGCAATATACTGGAAAAGAAATACAAAAAAAATCAGTTAGTATCTAGCTGTAAATATTTTTTATCAAAAAGTAGTTATCTGCATAATGTAGTGTGAAATTATAAGAAACACATCTTACAAACTATCAGAATATTGTACAAAAATACTTTGATTCTTTGCACAGATCCTAAGGGAGTAAATCAATGTTCCAGAGGATACAGTGATTCATACATTGTCCCATGATATACAGTACATTTCTTTGTAACTTGATTAAAAAGGAAATATCAAGATTTCAGAAACAGTGCATCGGACAGCATTTAATGAATACAGCACTTGATCCACAGTATGGAGTAATAACATACCACAGTATTCCTCAGTCGAGTATCACCAAAAGATTAGTTCACAAGTCTTGCACAAAGTAAATATTGTTAACTACAGTTTTTTTTAGAAATGCAGAGACACTGCCACATTTGATATATGCCCCAAAGTTTTCATTCTACTTATTTATCTGTTGTTCTGTTACCCATGGTTTTGCTATTTGTAAAACACTAAAATTTGAAAGGCGCCCCTCTTTCAGCATGTATTCACCAGAGAAGAGTTCCCAGTCGCTGCTGGGAACATTGGCATAACGGTCAAATGTTTTCAAATAACACCATATGAAATAACTGTTGTGACTAAAAAAAACAACTCAAATTATGTTTATTACAGAAGCTGATGCACTGAATGGAAAAGATGTAATGAACCCTAAGATGACAGAAGTGAATGATGGTCAAATCAGACACTTCAGATGCTCAATCCTCTTCACCCTTTCAGAGTCCTAGCCAAAACCATAAGTGTAGGTAGCAAGTGTTTTGGGAAATTGTGTAGAGCAGGTAGAGGGAGATGGACAGAAAAAAAGTGACAGGATTCATGTATCTAACTTCATCAAAATCTACCAGGGCTCACCTGCCACAGAACATGCAAATTTGGGTCCACCACCAGAATAAAGTCCACCGAATCAAATCCAGTGGTTTAAATCAAAAGGTTAGAATCCAAGTGTTATAATGCACAGACCAGCCCTTATGACATGCTATGGATCAGCACTTCCAATAAAAATAGATTTAAAAACAAGATTATTTGCTCGTCGTACACACATTTTTACAAGGCTGCCGATTGAAAACTGCGGCCATTAAGCTGCTAAATTTTTAACAAATCAAAATGGAGAGAATGAGTTAAGGCAGGTGACCATAAAGGGGCACACATTATTACATTCCTACAGAGCAACTGCACTCAGCCATTGAGATCAGGTTACACTGGCTTCAATTACATTGTGTTGATCAGGTTGCACTGGCTTCAATTACATTGTGTTGATCACTGTCAGAAATATGTGAAAGTTCTATTATGTGCAAAGTATTATGGGTAGGGGGTTGGAGGTAAAGGGGTAAAAGGATACTTGAAACCCAACAAGGTCCAAGCTGTCAAACACAGTAACAACATCCTAAATGACACAACTTCTGGTAATTGGTTGGGTTTGCATATGTTTTGTAAACTGAGTGTCTCATCTTTTAAATTGAGAATTTCCCCATTAAGAGCACACACCAGTCTTGGGCACTAATGGCCATATTTGGAAGCATTTCTTGTGTCTTTAGTACCTGCCAGTCTCTAATATACTCACCCCCCCCCCCAAAAGCTAGGCCCCTAGTTTTTCGTTTCACTGTGAATGCTGAGTTGGAAGGACACCAACAGAATTGTGGATGACTTGTATCCAATGGACTACATTTATGAAAAGAGTCTCCCAGGATATTTTCACACGATATAGCCAAAACAATCTGTTAAATGGGTTGTGAAATATGCTGTCATCTAGTACAATATATATTATTTTGTTACAATTATTTTAGATAACACTAAATAACACTAGAGTGGGTGGTATTGTAGACAGCAAAGGTGGTAAACGAAAATAACAGCAGGATCTTGATCAGCTAGGCAAAAGGGCTGAGGAATGGTTAATTAAGTTTAATAAATATAAATGTAAGGTGTTGCATTTTGGTAAGTCAAACCAGGGCAGGACCTTCACATTGAATGGTAGGGGCCTGGACAGTGTTGTAGAGCAGAGGGATCTAGGAGTGCAGGTTCATAGTTCCTTGAAAGTGACGTTACATTTAGGTAGGGTGGTCAAGAGAGTTTTCGGTACATTGGCCTTCATCATTCAGGGTATTGAGTGCAGAAGTTGGCATGTTACGTTGCAGTTGTAGATGTGGTTGAGGCCGCATTTGGAAGATTGTCATTGTTTTGATCACCCACTACAGGAAAGATGGTGATAAGTTGGAAAAAGGATGCAGAAGATTTGCGAGTATATTTCCAGGACACGAGAACCTAAACTCCAGGGTGAGGTTGGGCAGGCTTATAGAAGTGTTTTTAGATTTAGAGATACAGCGCAGAAACAGGCCCTTCGGCCCACCGGGTCCGCGCCGCCCAGCGATCCCCGCACACTAACACTATCCTACACCCACTAGGGACAATTTTTCTTAACATTTGCCCAGCCAATTAACCTACATACCTGTACGTCTTTGGAGTGTGGGAGGAAACCGAAGATCTCGGAGAAAACCCACGCAGGTCACGGGGAGAACGTACAAACTCCGTACAGACGGCGCCCGTAGTCAGGATCGAACCCGAGTCTCCAGCGCTGCATTCGCTGTAAGGCAGCAACTCTACCACTGCGTCACCGTGCCGCCCATGATCATTAGGGAAACAAATAGGGTGAAAGCACAGTCTTTTACCCAGTAGGGGTATCAAGAACCAGAGGACGTAGGTTTAAGGTAAGGGAGGAAAGATTTAATAGAAACCCAAGGGGCCATTCCTTGATTATCCATGGAAGGTTCAGAGAGATTTTGGAAATCTGCAGACATATACGAGGGAGAAATGTGCAATCGTACATTTTAAGCCACCTGTTGCACCATATAAAGACAGGCCATTTTTGGTCTTGCATTCATTTTGGTAACATCTAACAGTGTTTACGTAAAGGACACAAGACACATGGTATCACAAAGTCCTTTTCTGCTACTATTTTATTGTGCCAATTCCTGTCTGAGATCTATTCCTGAGAATACTAGGATAAAGTCCTATCCTGACCAAAGCAGTCAGGATAATTGGGAATTTGAAAAAAAAAAGGTAAAGGAAATTATTTCAACATGGAGTAGGAAAACTTCAATCATAACTGCAGACATTGCTTGACTGAATGTTCCAGTGGGTGTCAGCAACAAAATCACCTTTAAAACTGTTTCCAGTGGTGTAATATGATCATAAAATATCAACCTGGTTAACAAGAATTATAGTGCTTAGCCTATTTTCGCATAGGGATACAAATTACTCCTGTTATTTTTAATCTTATTTGAGATTAAAAGAGGGCGGTGAATGACACAAATGCTTAGTTTACAGGAACAACTATCACAAACAAAACTTCGACAGTTCTAAAATAGTTTCTTTAAAATAAAATCAGTGATTTCTAAATAGCAAAAATGTAACCACCTAACAAATAAGAGTTAACTTTTTAAAATAGAACTTTGGAAAATATTATTATAAAATAAATAATGAAAATGGTAATGGCCATTTCCTTTTGAAATCTCAGCCAAAGTTTGTAACTAACATGCATAATGAACCATTAGGAATGTTTGTAATTACGTACACTTAAATCCTTTGAAAGAGCAACCTATAGAAAAGGAGGTTCAATACAATCTGCAAGGAAATCCTAGTCATTTATACACACGAGTGTAAAAGTCTATATTTTATATTATTATCTTTGATCTTAGAGGGTAAACAAGGTCCATGCAAGATAGCTCACTATTTTCAGCTATGCATACAGTATTTGCAACTTAAAAACATACTTATTCCAATAAAACAATATCATGGGTATCTGCCACTCTTTCATCTTAGATCACCAATCCCACTTTAAAGTACAACTCTTGAGGAACAGTTCAAAATTATTTGTTTAAATTGGTTGCATTGACTTAGGAAGCACATCTGTCACAATAGCAACTCCCCAAGACCATTTGAGAACCCAGAAGTCTAATAGTTCAATATTAAATCTAAGCTCAAATTTCTGGTTTCCAATAGCTTGAAGAGGTGTAACGACCATGTATGGAAAAGGCATTAATGCTGCCAAGGCTCCAAGTGGCTTGTGGCACTTTGTTCAAACTGACCCAGTGCAATTTCTGTTTCAAAAAGGTTCAATGTAATTGGCATACCATCTATACATATATTCTGGAAACAGTATTCTTCTCCAAAGGGCAAGTACATCTTTAAAACTTTGGGGGAAAAATGTCTTGGACAAGCCACTTGAACAAGTTAGATGAAATTTCTGTATGATATCCACCTACATACAATCAATAGGCAAGGAAATTGAATGAGGCAAAGGACATATAGAACAAGTATCCCTGATAAAATCAGTCTCTGGTTAAGGACAAGTTTTCTTCTTTGGCAAACCTAAATTAACCTCATCAGATTTCCATGGTATTTAGTAGTCATGTGCATGCCAACCAAACAGAAAATCCATACCCTAACTTTCTGCAACGTGGACCGAAACAGAGGCACTCCTTCTTATTGAGCGTGGAGCTGAGAGCCTCTTATCCTCAAATGCTTGAACAACACCTTGGACCATAATATTTGTTACTTCACAGTATCTGCAAGAAGTTTTGTCCATTGTTCACAGATAGGCAAGACCTCCACCTCAGTGGTAACATATCACAACCTTTTACACTTCCAACATCATGGCACTTGAGACCATAGGATATTGAAGTTTGTTATTCTCTTGTGATCGGTCTTTAGGAGCAGTTCATTATACAAATCCCTCCCTGAGTATAACTCCCATTTTTTTTGTGAGAAATGTGTAATAACAGTAGTATTACATTTGATTGTTTTATTTTCGTCTTTAACAGTAGCATTTTCTTGCGCGAAGTTTAAAGTCTTGACAAATTTGGCAAATTGATGCTCGATCGGTTTCAGCTGCCCAGCTGCCATCCCTCACAAGCTTCAATGCAACACAACCATTCCATGCTGCCAATGGAGCTGCAAGGTGGGTCTCACCCCTCTTCAGATGGCAGGTAAAGAAGTCAGAATATCAGCAGATTGTTCACGTAGTTTATCGTTCCTAGTTCAGATTGTTCATGTAGTTTATCGTTCCTAGTACCCAGGACTAAAGGTGGCTTAATATCTTTCCTCTCAGATTGACAATTTTTTGCTTAAAACAATTTGGTGAGCTAGGACAGGAAATAATTTTAACAGCACATTTGTTTCATCACAAAAGACAAGATTACCGAGCGCAGGTGAAATCTTGTCCATTAAATGCAGCATGTACGGGCTGGATGAGATTCAGACATACGACAAAGCCAATCACATTCGCTTTTCGTGGTGAACAGTGGAGAGGTGCGAGGGAGATAGTGCTGATGAGCTGGACGGTAGTCTGCGTATTACCACCTCATCGTAAACCAAGCTGGGCAGCACCGAGGTCCGCAGAAGTTGGCTGTACATTTGCTGTGAATGGGAAGCCAGCCGTTGTTGACGTTGCACGGAGCCAGGAACCACAGTGGGTGAAACGGGAAGGCCAGATGCCAATACTGGCACCACAACTGAATCAGACTTTCCTTCCTCCACTGTATTTTTATTCAAATCAACCAGCTGAAAGTGGGCTCCAAATTTTTCCGTCTTGTTCTGAAACTCGGGGCAATAGGTTCCATGCAGATACGAGCCCGTGAGTGCTCCTTTCTTGTTGTCCTGTTCATCCCCCGAGGATAAATCCTGACTATTGGATGGATTTGATTCTTGGTCCATTTGAGGCTTTCTCTTTTGGCTGACTTTGGTCAAGCTGGACAGAAGCGACTTCTTTCCAGTTGGTTCGCCCTCTTTTCTCGACTCTTCCAGGTGGGGTGAAGGAAGTCTTTGGTCACTGTGGATTGGAAACTGTCTCCTCTCAGAGTTCTTTGGAAGCTCTTCTTGACAGCTCTTTGTTTGACCCAAATTTAGGGATGTCCCAGATGGTAAATGACGACTGCTTTTTGCTGGAGCTCTCTGGCTACCATCTGACGTTTCCAATACTGCAGGTAAGGCTGACAACGTGCATAGATCTGTTGGTTGTTTACCTGCTGTCTCAGAGTTCAATCTAGTTTTGATGGCCCGCGGGCTCTCATTATTGGTTGCAGTATGATCTAGCTTTTGAGTTTTAGGATATTTTGGTAAACTTAAGTCTGTGGGCACATCTTCGGACACAACTTCAGAACTTGGGCTCAGGGGTGATGAACTAAGTGACTCTGCACCAGAGCTATGATCCGAATGAATAGATTCTCTTCTCTGATCAATCACCTCTGTGCAACAGGAATCCAGGCACAGCTTCTTGATTGGTTGCTCATTTTTCTTAAGGCTTTCCTTGTTCTCACAGAAGTTTTGCAGAGATTGAGGAAAAAGATAAATAGGGACACCCTTCTGTGATACACAGACTGATGCATCCATGAACTCTGCAATTCTTTTTCCTGACGAACTCCTACTTGACTTACTGAGGTTTAGTGGCGAGGACTGTTCCCTGTATCGTATAGAAGGCTCATTTTTTGGTGGTAACTGCTTGTTGGATAAATTCTGAGGTAAAATCTCATACAGTTGTCCTTTATGATCATAAATATAGCTGCTATCATTGGTCTTGCTCAAGTTCAAACCTACCTCCACCAAACCGTCCTTCATTGAGTAGCCTCGTGGAGTTCCACTGCCATTACCGACAAGTCGGCCCATTGGTCTCGAGTTAGATTCATGCTCTTCCTTGGAAATTGCAACATGTTTGACGGAACTCAAATTATTGAACAAGGGCAGTGTAGATGCATTTCCTTTCACCAGTCGAATTCCATTTACTTGTCCAAAACCAAGCCTCTTTGCTGTTTGAGGGACCCCTTTCGATTCTTTCCTCTTTAGTCCTGCCACATTGTGCGTTCCAGGCTCTCCCAGAGGTTTGCTGCATACTTTGATCTTCTGACTATCCAACGCCACGTTCTGTGGTCGTTCCACTATGAGGGCTCGTTGCAAAGTGGGTCTGGATAGTTCCTTGGACGTAGCCAGGCCAAGCCTGCTTTTGAGAACATCAAGAGGAGAAATGCCTTCAGGCAACTGGAAGTTTAGAATTCCAGAATGAAGATTTTGGAACATTGCATTTGGAAAGATGTGCTTACTACTCTCTGTGCCCAGGCTTTGTTTAACTCTGGTGCCACTAGACAAGTCCTGAGGGTGATGTGGTGACTTATGTTTATGTCCTGTATTTGGGCACACTCGATTTTCCTGGTTTCTTATTTTGTGCTCATGTTGTCGAAATACTTTAGACTCCGTTTTCTCACTTGTGCCCAGTCCTGTGGGTGGGCAAGCGTTGCTTCTGGAACATTCCACTGCAATCGATGCAGCATTATCTTGGCTTTTGCATTTTAGTATTTGCATGTGTTTATCTTGAGAGTTGCCCTGAGTACTTGAGTGTTGAGCAGTGATAGTCCTTTGTCTATTCTCTTGGCATCTTTCACCTCTAGGTTGTTCATCCTGGAAGAGAGGATTGATTCATTTACTGGTCCGATTTCACTCGCTCTAGTTTAATACAAAATATATGCACAGAGCCTCATTTGATTGCCCCACAATCCAGGTACCCAAATTTACCACATCAAGCACTGCTATAGAGACGTTCTCAATGCTGCCGCAGTCAGTTGTTTTACAGCTTTGAGTTTTCCACCTTAGATTAACTATAGCAGGGGTAATCAAATATGAAGGTTAATTTTAATAATAGTTGCGTGACACGTCAATTTAGGACAGACAATGAATCCACCCTTGAATATTCAACATGAAACAAAGTGGTCAATCTTTCTCATTAAGTTAAGGAAGAATATGGAGGAGAGTGGGTCTAAGATTGTGCAGCATTCAAATGATGGTTTATAAATTCAGCCATTGTAAAACAAAAAACCTTAATGCTGGAAGTTTGTTGTAAGATATGCGAATACTGGGACAGTTAGGGTCAGTGAAGAGTGCAATTGGAATAACTTTTCAGATCAACCCAAAATGCTAAGTTTCTCTCCACAGATGCTCCCCAATTTGCTGCATATTTCCAGCAGTTTCTTTTTCAAACTTCAGTTTTGCTTTCCAATTTCAGGCATGTTAGTTCCTGTTATGTTTCATTTTACATCTCCACGTGCAGACTAGGTGCCCAGTACAATGCCTTGCAAAGGTGAGAAGGATCTAAAGCAGGGATCTCCAAACTATGGCCCACGGGCCACATCCAGCCCGCTATGAGATTTATCTGGCAAGCTCTTAGACAGCGGGGACTGGAAGCAGAAGCTGCCAGAGATGGTTCGCCACTGACCCAGAGCCGGGACAAGGCGAGAGATCGCAGCACCCCCTCGAAACTTCCCTCCTCGCCGTCGCCGCTCACGCCGGGGATGCGGGGCTTCTGAACAACAACTACACTTGTGTTTGTTCTTATTTTGCTGAGCTAGAGGGAGACGGGGCAGGGGAAGAGAGTGGAGCAGCAGCGCAGATCTCGCTGGCTTTGGGAGAGAGGGAGAGGGGACGAGAGGAACAGAAAGAGGGAGGGAGCAGCCCCCACAAGTGGTGGTGCTCCTTCACCGGACCCTCTGACACCCTCCTCCCTGCACTCCCCCGCTACTCCCTCTACCCTGACTCTCTCCCTCCCCCCACTCTCTCCCCTCACCCCCTCTCCCTCAGTGGTGGTCACTGTATTTTTTCTCTTTTATAAATAATTGTATACCTACGGTATATATATATATATATATATATTCCAATATTTCAAGCTCTTTAAAAAAATTGAATATTATTTATTTGTTGCCATATAAACCTAATCTAACTTAACCTAGTTTAACCTTTCCTAATCTATTCGAACGTAACCTAGTCTAAACTTTTTTTGAGTTCATTAAATTTATAAAACTCACACTTCTTTATTTTTTCCTACGGCCCGCAAAAATGTGCCAAATATATAATGTGGCCCACATGCTGAAAAGTTTGGAGGCCCCTGATCTAAGTCATGGCATTGTTTCTGGAAAATTCACAATACAGTCCAACAGTGTGCTGCTACACAAATAGGTCTTGACTGGGCCAATTCCATCACCAGCATTCCTTTACCTTGCACTGCTCCCAGACCCAGTTTTTGAGTGCTACATATTCAGACATGACTTGCAGTATTTGGAGAAAGGAGATTCCTGTTGATTCTCTTCCCCCTCAAATGCATTTCAAACCTCAGCCATACCACAATAGAAAGAAAAAGGAAAGTAAAGGAAGCAGAATAAAATTATTAGCTTTTGCACGTGTAATTAATGAGACAGTGCTCACCTTCAGAATAAATTGGGCTGGGTGTCAAGTTTGTAGATGACACTAAAGTGGGTGGTGTTGTAGACAGGAGGATGGTTGTCAAAGTTTACAACAAGATCATGACCAGGTGGGCTGAGGAATGGTTGATGGAATTTAATACAGGGAAACACAAGGTGTGGCATTTTGGGACGTCTAACATGGGCACGACTTCACAGTGAATTGTAGGGTTCTGGGGAATGTTGTGGTACAGAGGGATCTAGGAGTGCAAGTGCATAATTCCTTGAAAGTGACGTCACAGGGTGGATAAGATGGCTTTCGGCACATTGGGCTTCATCAGTCATACTATTGAGTATAGAAGTTAGGAGGTCATGTTGCAGTTGTACAAGACATTAGTGAGGCCACATTTAGAGTACTGTGTTCAGTTTTGGGCACCATGTTATAGGAAAGATGTTGTCCAGCTTGAAAGGGTTCAGGGAAGATTTACCAAGATGTTGCCAAGACTCGAAGACCTGAGCTATAGGGAGAGGTTGAGCAGGACGATATCCTTGGAGTGCAGGAGGATGAGGGGTGATCTTACAAAGGTATACAAAATCACAAAAGGATTTAGATCAGTTAAATACACAGTCTCTGCCCAGAGTAGGGAAATCAGGAACCAGAGGACATAGGTTTAAGGTGAGGGGGCAAATATTTAGATTTAGAGATACAGCGCAAAAACAGGCCCTTCGGCCCACCGGGTCCGCGCCGCCCAGCGATCCCCGCACGTTAACACTATCCTACACCCACTAGGGACAATTTTTACATTTGCCCAGCCAATTAACCTACCAACTTGTACGTCTTTGTAGTGTGGGAGGAAACCGAAGATCTCGGAGAAAACCCACGCATGTCACAGGGAGAACGTACAAACTCCGTACAGTACAGCACCCGTAGTCAGGATCGAACCCGAGTCTCCGGCGCTGCATTCACTGCTGTGCCACCATGCCCCCCTTAATAGGAACCCGAGGGATTACATTTTTATAGAAAGGGTGGTTGGTATATGGAACGAGTTGTCAGAGGAGGTAGTAGAGGCAGGTACAATTGCAATGTGCAAGAAACATTTAGACAGGTACATGGATAGGGTAGGTTTAGAGGGATATGGGCCAAAAGCAGCAGGAGGGACTAGTTTAGATGGGGGCATGTTGGTCGGTATGGGCAAGTTAGGCCAAAGGGCCTGTTTCCACACCTTATGACTATGACTGGGGTCTGCAAGGAATGGAACAAAGGGACTTATTGTACTCCCTGTCCACTCATGACTGTGTGGCTACATTATGTTTGAACTCCATTTACAAGTTTTTAGATGACACCATCATAGTAGGCTGGATCTCGAACACTGACGAGATGGAATAAAAAGAGGAAACAGAGCGCTTAGTAATATGGTGTCAAGATACCAATCTCTCTCCCTTTGTGTCAGCAAGACGAAGGAGCTAGTTATTGACTTCAGAAAAATGTTGTGCACGTGTCCTCGTTAACATCAATGGGGATGAAGTGGAGATTGGCCAGAACTTCAAGTTCCTAGACATAAATTTCACCAACAATTTGTCCTGGATCAACCACATTGAAGCGGCTAAGAAACCTCAATCGATTAGAAGATTAAGGAACTTTGGCATTTCTACAACGACTCCTACCAACATCTGTAGATTCACCATAAACAGCATCCTATGGGATGCATCAAAATTTAGTTTGGTAACAGGTTTGCTCAAGACTGCAGGAAAGTGAAGAAAAACAAGACCATAGTGCTGAAATAATTCAAATGGTCGGGCAGCACTAAGGGGAACATGGGTAGGTGATGTTTTAGGTCGGGACCCTTCTTCAGACCGGTTGCAAGAGGGGAAAAGAAAAGCTGAGAGGAGGGGCAGGACAAAGCCTGGCAGGTAATAGGTGGATGCAGGTGAGGGGGGAGGTTTTGATAGGCAGATGGGTTGACAAAGACCAGGGATGAAAAGAGAGAGAGAGGTGTGCCAAAAGGATTCAAGAGTTGCAAATTGGGAAGCTATAGGAGAGTATGTATGGGGACGGGATAAATAGATGCGAGTTCAGGTGGTGCACAGGGGAGGGGTTTACATTACCTAAAATTGAAGAATTCAACGTTCATGTTGATGGGGTGCGAGCTACCAAAGTAGAATACGAGGCTGGAATCCATATGTTTTTAACTGTAAGATGAGGGAGCTATCCAGTCATGTGTGGGACTATCAGACTAGGGACCACTGTAGGCCTTCCTGAACTTCTCACACATCACTGGGGTGAAAGCTGTACTGCAATATGATCAGCAGACATCCCAAACAGAGAATGTGCTCTTATCTACAGTAGAGGAAGTGAGAGGTGGGGAAAATGCGATATGAAAAAATATTACTGCATATATATCATTAAATTGTTTTTGGTATTTGTGAAACGCAAGAAGGTAGCACATTACAAAGATGTAAATTGTAATCAACGTTTTTCAGAATACAGGCAAGTCCGGAGCATAAATCAATATGAATTAAAAGTATCTCACCTCCTTCTCAAATATCCGACTCACGTCCTGACCTTTCTTCATTTTCATGTTCAGCTCCCCACTTTTAGTTATAACATCTTTCTCAGAGTCCTCGGAAGTGCTTGTTGCGTGCTTGCGCGGCTTGGCTGGCGGCAGTGGTTTGTGCTCCTCCCCTTTGAGGTAACGTTCGTAAGGTAGGATCAACCTGCATGGAAACAGAAGTGAGCGTCACCTAACCACATCGCTTAGCGTTAGCTTTAACCATTACTTGCTGGACTTCAAAGATAGACATAAAATGCTGGAGCAACTCAGCAATACAGGCAGCATCTCTGGATGGAAGGAATGGGTGAGTTTTGGGTCGAGTCCTTTCTTCAGACTGAGCCTGATAATGTCAGGGTTGCTGCAGAGTGGGCAGAGGGCTGTACGTTCAGAGGTACGGAGCGGTTAGAGTAGGTAAGGGGAGTGGAAAAGTTGAGACAGTTGATGTCACGCCAGCAGTTAGAAATGAAAAGGTCTAAAGAAGGGTAGAAGGCCATCTGGGGGAGTCCAAAAGGCAGGGGACAGGTAGAGACGGGATCATCACCGGGTAATGAGAACTCCGTCCCATAGGAAAAGGCACGGAGACAGAGGTGACGGAAGAACAGTTCTGTGTCGTGGCGGACCAGGAATTCAATGAGATAGGGGCAGAGGGGACTAAAAGCGAGGCCTCTGTTGAAGACAGACCATTCCCTATCAGATATAGGGAGGTCAGGAGGGATGGTGAAGACAAGACAAGGGTAGTGGATGGGGTCAGAGTAGGCCGGAGAGTGGACGGAGCTTGAGGCGATGTTCTGTGGGGGGGGAATGGTAGGTGTTCAGAGAGGGAGGACTATTGTACAGGTGGGGAGTGGTTGGTTAAAAGAGGGGGAAGGGGAAGACCCAGTGGAACCACTACTCAGGTTCCCTGTAGGAGGGGGAGAGCAGTAGGACCCAAGAGAGGCAGACCATGTGGTGTTGGAGCCTGCAGCGTGGAGGCTGTGGGCCTAGTAGTGAGCCTGGAACTTGGGTGAGGTGACAGTTCTGGCCCGTTGGTGGGCGGTGGAGAGGCGAGGGTCGACTGAGTCGCTTGTGGAGGCCCGAGGGGGCGGCAGCGGCGGTGAGCTCGGGGAGATGGCGAGAGTCGGCAGCCTGGGATCTCGGCTCAGTCTGAAGAAGGGCCTCGACCCGAAATATCACCCATTGTTTCTATCAAGAGATGCTGCCTGTCCTGCTGAGGTTACTCCAGCATTTTGTATCTATCTTCAGTATAAACCAGCATCTGCAGTTCCTTCCAGCACACTTGCTGTACTTCCTCTGGCTGCCATGGGATAAAGGGCAGGAATCATGGGTCAGCAGCTACTTGATGGTTCTCAAGCTCAGAAATAAAATAAGAAATAGGTTATTGCCATCAAATTCACTTCCTTTGTCTTGGGAACTTTGTCAGAAGTCTGACTTTACTTTGAATCATCTACATGGAAAAGATGGAGGGGTAAGAGGGGAGAATTATTTCAATTATCATCTACCTCTCCAACATTCACTCAATTCACTTGGGGATGGGGAGGCAGCTGAGTTTTATATTTAGGAGCAGAGATTCCCGGTAATCTGCCTCCAGGTTACTGGTCTGGCCGGCAGGGTTGCCCTTTCAAAAATCAGCATGGCTGGAGTGGTAGAACATAGAACAGCATAGGAACAGGCCCTATGGCCCATGTCTGTGCTGAACATGATGCCAAGTTAAATTAATTTCATCTGTCTACATGTGATACATCTCCCTCCATATCCATGTGCCTATCTGATTGTCGCTTAAATGACATTATTGTATCTGCCTCTCCAACAGTGTGTGGCTGCGTGTTTCAGGCAGCCACCATCTTCTGTGTAAATGTCTTTCTGCACATCTCCTTTACACTTTGCCCCCTCTCACCTTAGAGCTATGCCCCCTAGTCTTCGATACTTCCAGCCTGGGGAAAAGGTTCTGAATGTCTAGCCGATATGTGCTTCGCATAGCATATAATTTTCTCAGGTCTCGCTGTGTCATTGCTCATTGAATGCAACTCCTTCCACCAACCTCACAAAAGTTTCTCACATTCAGAAACAGTATTGGATTTTGTCTATTGTTGTAGTTGCAGGTTTTATTGCTGGTTGTAGTTTAGGAGTGTAGGCTGCCAATGAGGCAAAATGTGCCCTACCTCTCGTAGTGTCTCCTTGTACAAGTGGCAGCACTGGTGCTCCCTGGATTACCACCAAGTTCATCATAAATGTGTTTCCACAACCGGCGGGCAGTTACCTGCAATAGGAAATTGAAATATTTAATAAGAATTGCAGCAAATGGATAACGCCACTTTCAGATTTAAATTTGAAATTATTCAGTATTTTTAATTAACATTTTGACAAAAGACCAAAGATGTTTAAACGGTGGCTCAGTGCCATCCTGGTATATATTTTAGAAAGTTCACCATGGAAACCAGTATTTGCATTGGTATTTATGAGACTTGGGCTCCTGAACAGGATGAGAATAACCGCTTCTATTGTTAATGGTTTCCCAGTCAACAAAGGGCATTCCGAAGAAGATTGTTTCTTGGTGTTTCCAATGAATAATGCAAATTTGGCAAATGAATAAATAAAAACAGAATATATAAATGACAGACTGTAAGTCAAGGGAAATTAAATAAAGTAAAGATTCAGTTTATTTTGGAAAACACCACCAGAAAGGAAGGGGAATGAAAAATGGAGATTCAGAATGATTTTGTACTTGGTGAACAGACAATTTGGACATAATTATCAAGGAAAGAAGCCTTAAAAAATAAAGACCAAAGATAAAAATGCTGGCAGTTCTCCAAAGTTAACAATCTGAGCATTATTTTTATTACACAAAACAGAGCACATTATAGAGGCCTGTATTTCTTGGAAAATTGTCCATACCATGATTTTCCGTAAAGTAAACAAACCCTTGACAAAATTTTATGTTTTTTCCCCCCATCATTTTGCATTCGTTTCATTTTATTCCCCATTACGAATGAATTTTTATTCCGTACCTAGGAGTTGCTGTGTTCAGGTGGAGTGCATTGTGGAAGGCAAGTGGAAGACTTTGGTTCAAGAGGTTTCAGTGTAGAGCATGACAGCAGGATAAGGTACGGTCTGTGTCTTTTTTCCCCCCCTGTAAATCTTCCATGGTCAAGAACAGCAGAGGTGGCAGCTAGGGCAGTTGTATGCTCCTCCTGCAGAGTGTGGTAAGTCAGGGAGACACCCAGCAACACCTGTGGGAAATGAGTCTGGCTGCAGCTCCTTACAGACTGCATTAGGGATCGAGATCTGCAGCTGAACAACCTCGGGATCATCTAGAAGACTGAGGTGGTCACAGACAGGAGCTACGGTAAGGTGGTTAGGATACACCTGGAGTACAAGCAGAAAGTAGATGGAAGACCACCAGTAAAAGGAGTAGGCAGAGAATGCAGAACCCCATGGCAATCCCCCACAACCACAGGTATGCTCCTTTGGATACTGTTGTGGGATGGGGGGGGGGGGGGGGGGGTGGATCAGCAGCATTCAGGTTTGTGGCATTGAGCCTGGCACTGTGGCATAGCAAGGTAAGGTGAAGTCAGACATTGCGATAGTGATACAAGATTCATTAGTTAGGGGGTCAGACAGGAGATAACGTAGCAGCAAAGAGATTGCAAGAAATTCCAGTGAATTGTGGACACTGGCCAGATCATCACACAAACCAACCTTACTTCCATTGACTCCATTTAAACCTTACGCTCGGCAAGGCTAGCAACATAATTAAGGTTGAGTCACACCCTGGCCACTCCCTCTTCTCTCCTAGCTTAGCTTTTCTCCCCTTGGACTAGCTTAGATGGGGTGTCATGGTTTGCTTGGATGAGTTGGGCTGAAGGGCTTGTTTCTGTGCTGTATGACTTTATGATCACAAATTTATTGGTCACGTTTGCGAATTCTGTAATTACTGAACTTATAACGCAAAGCTACACTTTGAGTCCCAATATTTCAAGAACTGTTCAAGCCCAGTTAAAGGCAAATGTTAACACTTGAGTGAAAATAAGGAAACTTACTGCCTCATATCCTCCAAGGCGTTGTGTTACAGTGAACATAACAAACAGATCAACTGGTGGAAAAGGAAAAAAACATTTTAGTGTATGAACAATAACTGTCTATCCACCATGCTCAGAATGCACTTCCCACCAAATAGAATCCTTTATCTAAAAGTTGGACTGGCAACCTATTTCATGCTGGGAATACATGTTAAAGCCCTGTAGAAAGTGATAAAAAATTGTGAAATTGTGACATCTATGCTTTTAGAATTCATTATTAGCTTCACTCACTATGACAGTATTAAAACCTTTACTGCACCTTTTATGGGTACTGGTACACACACACACTAATAATAACTAGTTGTTGGCTTCTGGAAATGGATCAGCACTGTTAAGAAAATTCTCCACAACAGTTGGTGAGTCTTGAGCTACATAAATGTAGGACGAGCCAAGGGACAATTGCTGCGATAGGCTAGAGACCAAGCTGAGGAAAACAATCGTTTCCCACATGTTGGGTATCAGATGCGTTTAATACAATAGAATTGATAAAGGCATTGTGGGCATAAAGGTATCAATAAAGGCATTGATTTATAGCAATATCCCTTTAAGTCTAATTATAAAACTGAAATGTTAAAAAAAACGAATTAAAAGTTATAAAGGATCTCAGACTCGAAACATTAATTGTTTCTCTTTCATCGATGGTGCCTAACCTGCTGAATATTTCCAGCCTTTTTGTTTCTATTCCTATATGTAGGTTATGTAGGTTAATTGGCTGGGTAAATGTAAAAATTGTCCCTAGTGGGTGTAGGATAGTGTTAATGTACGGGGATCACTGGGCGGCACGGACTTGGAGGGCCGAAAAGGCCTGTTTCCGGCTGTATAGATATGATGATATGATATGATAAATCATGCAGTTTAAAATACATCTGGCCAGACGTTTGCATGTTTTTTTATTGGGAGTAAATTAGAAGTTGTAGGTTCTATTTGATCCTTTTGATCCAATGTCTGTCATTTGGTCATTAAAAGCTATGAACATTGATGACGCCAAGTCAAGTAGAATTTATTGTCAGAGGCCGGAAGATACGACATGCAAATGAAAGTGTAGCAGGAAGCACACGATCTAGTTTTTCAATGGGTAGGGCACCTATTGGAAACGGGTGCAAACATTTAGAAACAGTCCACACATATATATTTTTTTAAAGAGCAAATGGATCAAATTTCTCGGTAATGTAGGCACTTGAATTTGAAAGCTGACATTTTGCTGCCAAGGAGAGATTCGCCTACAGCTACATTTACAAAAATCGCACTACAAAAATCAAACCTAGGTTTGACAAAATTAGCATTAATGGAACTGCAGAATTCCAAAAGGACAACAGAGGTTATCTTGCTTTGTGGGAGCAATGTAGCATCAGTGTTTGTTGGCTAGAACATCAGTTAACAGTAACCTGCCTAGGGAAGGTTGGAGGAAGAAATATACTGCCGTACATTAAATCATACCAGACCTGACTTTATAATTCAGTAGAATAATATTGCATATATTTATTTGCAGATGAATATTCATTATTATTTTTTCAAAAGGGCATATAAACCCTTCAGATGTTGGCAATTCTTCTGGACTGCGCTTGGAAATAATGGCTCTCGCAATTTCTTATCAAATGCAAAAATGACAAATTGTCTCAAAGATCCTGGTAGATCTGTGAAAAGCTGATCTTTGGAATTGAATTTATACATGGTTCCAGACATGTTTTATTTGATCACAGATAAAGACAGTTTATAGCTGTACACTGAGGTCATGACCATGTTTTGTAGAAACTGAAATGTTGCCAGCTGTTCAAGAAAGATTCAAAATCAAACACCCATTACTCATCCACCAGTCTCCCTCTCTGATAACTGACTATCAAAACCTTCTCTGTAATCTCTACTAACTACAGATGTTGGGAATCAGAAATTACAGAGTATGCTGGTCAGGCAGCATCTCTGGAAAATAATGACAAGAGACAAAGTTAACATTTCAGATCAAAGTCTCTTCAACAGGCATGAGGCAAGGTTATTCATTAATGGATTGCACCAAAAATAAGAATTGTGTGTGAAGAGAATATATGTTTTCTCATCACAATGAAAAACATCTCTCAATGAAATCTGCTCTCATCTTCATTTGTAATCTGAACTAATAGTATTTTGGCATTCTTCCTTTAGGGTCATGATGATAACATTGGTGTGCATTTCTTGTGAAAGGTTCCAAAAAAGACCAATTAACAATACATCCTTTTGGAGAGCATAATTTGTGGGGGGAAATATATAACAGCTTTTATTTTCTCCACAATGAGATCATTAATTTTCTTCAAAACATTTGGGTGGAGATATGGCAGACAGAGTAGAACCCAGACAAGTGAGAGTTGGTGCATTTTGGGATGTTAAATGCAAAAGGGAAGTTTACAGTAAACGGCAAGTTCCCAAGGAGTACAGAAGCACAGAGGAATCTTGGGGTGCAAGTCCATAGCTTCTTTAAAGTAGCAACACTTGTAGATGGGGTGGAAATGAAGTTGTACACCATGCTTGCCTTCTTCAGTCAACGCATCAAAAGTTGGGATGCCATATTGCAACTGTTTAAAACTTAAGTTTGGGCATATTTGGAGAACTGTGTGCAGTTCTGGTCTCCACATAATAGGAATAATGTGGAGACTTTGGTGAGGGTGCAGTAGTTGTTCTTTCGGATGGTGCCTGGATTGACGAGTATTAGCCATAGAGAGGTTGGGCAAGCTTTGTATGGCACAGACTTTGTGGGCCTACAGTGCTGTACTATTCGATGTTCCATGAGGAGTTTAGTTTAGAAATACAGCATGGAAACAGGCCCACTGAGTCTGTGTCGACCAGCGATCACCCGTTCATTAGTTCTATCCTACACACTAGAGGCAATTTACAGATGCAAATTAACCTACAAGCCTGTCAAACGTCTTTGGTATGTGGGAGGAAACCAGAGGACCCAGAAAAAACCCACGCAGTCACAGGGAGAACGTGCAAACTCCATAAAGCCAACACCCGAGATCAGGATCAAACCTGGGTTTCTGGCGCTGTAAGGCAGCAGTAAACAATGAACAAGGACATGCCAGAACTCCAACAACATTGGATCAACTCAGTACCATCACTTGATTTGCAAGCTGTCTACCACCCTGAACATTATTTCCTCCACCACCAGCACACAGTGGCTACAATGAATGCACTACAGGCACATGAGAACACCATCACTCAAACTGCACACCATCTTGATTTTGAAATGCATCACCAGAGTCTTGATCTTGGATCCTGCTCCCCAACAGTACTGTTAGACTTCTTTGACAAGATGCAGGGATTTAAGAAGTCACCTTAACAAGTCCAAAAGAAAATTATGTCACATTTAAGAAGTCCAAAAGAAAATTAATAATTACAAGATAGATGAAGATATTTAATCTGAGATATGTTGTCTGCATATTAAGTGGAACTAAATTCTGAAGCACCCTTACACCAAAAATTACAAATTGGCATTTGAATTCAATTTTAAAAAAAGGTTATGGATCCTCAGAAAAACAGCAAGGAAAAAGTATATTGCAACTCTTGGACAACTTGCTTGACCCAGAGCATCTGTGTGGAATAACACAGGAGCAAACATCAGCCAGGGCAATTTCATCAAAATGCAGAGAAATTTGGATAGGTGATATATGAATAAGGTGGAATGAAGGGGTATGGGGCAAATGATAGCACAGAATGACAACTTGGACAGCATGGACATGGTGGGATGAAGGATCTGCTTCTATCTATATAGCTCTATGATTCTACCAGTTCCAGAAGCTACTGGCTATTGTTACTTAAGAATGAACTCACTTCCCAATTGTTCAGTGCAATTTTATACAATGATCACAAGAATTTGAGTGGAGAGAAATATTTTTGTTTGGAAACTGGTTCAGGGAGCCATTTGAAAACCATCCAGACCCAATGTTCATCATGCAGGCATATTGACCACAGTCAAGTAGTACAAATACATGGTGTACATTAAGATGTAACTCTGCCCCTCCCCCTCCTTCTCTCATGATACACGGGCTAATATGGAGTCATCCACATTTACTTAGAAGTAATTATCAACTTGTTCAGAGGGGAGATCATAAGATTTAATATTAGATCATTTCAGAGAATTCTTTTTTTTTGTAGTTATTTCCTGAGCAAAGCCATACAATTAAAAGAACTTGAACAGGCAGCACACAACTCCTGATCTCAGGTGCTGCCAATGTCGAGTTTACACAAGACTGCTCTGGGTGCTCTGGTTTCCTTCCACATCCAAACATAAGCAGGTTGCTAGGTTAATTGGACCCTGTAAATCGCCCCTTATATGAACATAGGTTTTGGGGGAATTTAAGTTAATGGGGAAATCATGAAAAATTGGGATTAACATGGGATTGCTGTAAAAATGCGACACATGGTTGGTAAATGGTGTCAAATGGCCCTTTTCCATGCTGTAGATTCCAAGGGGAACTATTTTCACCCTGTATTAATTTCTCGATCTATTTTTAAATCCAAAGAAAAAAAAGCATTCAAAAGCCACCACTAAATGGGCAGATGTGGCTAATAGTATTTCATAGCAACCTACTCACTCCAATGTCACATCACATTATTGATTCATAATTCCTAGAATAACACAAATTAATAATGTTACAATAGAAGTGGAACTTTAGGAGTTCTGAGATTTATCAATGGAGTATTGCAAATGTATTTATCTTCAGAGTTTACATTTTAGAGATATAGCATGGAAACAGGCCCTTTGGGCCACCGAGTCCATGCCGACAATCTATCACTCATCCACACTATTTCTATGTTATCCCACTTTCCCCATGAACTCCCTGCACACAAACAATTTACAACAGCTAATTAACCTACAAACCAGCACTTCTTTGGGATGTGGGACAAAACTTGAGCACCTGAAGGAATCCCATGTGGTCACGGGGAGAACAAGCAAACTCCACACAGACAGCACCAGACGTCAGGATCAAACCTGGGTCTCTGACGTGGCAACGCAACAGCTTTACCAGCTGCGCCATTGTGCTGAGGATTCTGAATAAAGCCGGTCATTTTGGGAAACTATGGGACATTTATTAATGCACAGACATGCTGCATTCCATTAGTATAAGAAGATAACTGCAGATGCTGGTACAAATCGAAGGTATTTATTCACAAAATGCTGGAGTAACTCAGCTGGTCAGGCAGCATCTCGGGAGAGAAGGAATGGGTGACGTTTCGGGTCGAGACCCTTCTTCAGACTGATGTCAGGGGGGCGAGATAAAGGAAGGATATAGGTGGAGACAGGAAGATAGAGGGAGATCTGGGAAGGAGGAGGGGACGGAGGGACAGAGGAACTATCTAAAGTTGGAGAAGTCGATGTTCATACCACTGGGTTGCAAACTGCCCAGGCATTCCATTAGAACACTTTCAAATAACAATTTCAATTTATCACGCATCTCCAGGTAGAGCAGACTGACTGGTAACATCAGGGCCTGGTCTGGAGATGTATACACCCAGGTAAGAAGGAGTTTCCAGAAAGTGGTGGACATTGCCCCAGTCCATTGTGGGTATTGACCTCCTCACTATGAAAGGGGTCTACAAGAAGCACTGTGTTAAAAAAAAGCAGCTAATATCAAAGACTCACACCACCCTGGCTATGCTCTAATCTTGCTGGGACCATCGGGAAGAAGATGCAGATGGCTCCAAACAGTGACACTAGTCCCAAGAACAGCTTCTTCCCGTTAAACATCAGGCTTTTGAACAACAGCACAAACCTTCCTCAACAACAATCTACTACAACAAATTTGTTTCAGTGGCACTATGTACTTCGATTTTCACGATTATGGTCTGGTTACCCAGCATTACGTATAATATATTGTATTTTTGTTTATTGTATATTTATATGTTGTGCTGTTACATTTATGCGCCTGCAGAGCTGCGACAAATAAGTATTTCATTGCTCCATTCCCAATGCATATAATCAAACACTTGACTTTGTAAAGTAGCAGAAATGTCCAAAGAATCTTGGGGCTGAGCTATTAAATTCAGGGTCATAGATGTCAGAATTAGAATGCAGTTAACTTGGAAGTTTGCAGCTGGAGGAATGGGGAGGGAGGGATTCAAGATAATTTTTTAATTGCATTGTTGCTCAACTTGGAAGCATTGTAGGTCAGTAACTTTAGGTGCGAGACACAAACATCACACAGTGTAAATTTGGATCAGGACAATTAAGTTTTGGATAACCTTGAGTTACTGGAGGAGTGCGAGAGTCATAAATAGGGGGACCCAACTCCAAAATAAGAGGGCAGGTGCAGGAAGAGAAACCATTGCTGGTAATTCTCTGGCCTTGGATGCATGGATAAGAATAGAATTCAAGCAGTCTAGACCCACCCAGCTGGTTGACAGTGGAGAGGTGTTGAAGATGTATTGCATGGAGGATCACGTTAAAGGTTGCAAATAACGTGAAGAAAACTAAGGAGCGATGGGTTGCTTCTGTCACAAGCTCACAGGATGAATTTGATTAGAGTAATTTCAGTATTGTCCAGGGTAAATGGCAGATGTGAAGAATTCCACAGGCTTCAGTATATATATATATATATATATATATATATATAAAAAAATGAGAAAATAAAGAATTTTACAGTATTACTTCACATGAATGGGCACAGAATAGAGTGATACAGACCATATCTAGACAAATGGGACTTGTTAGATTTGCATTATGGTTGGTGCAGACATGGAAGGTCAAAGGGCCCGCTCCTGTGCTGCACGGTTTTATGTTCTAACAACAAGTCAAAACAATTAAGAAACGTCCCATTCCATTGGCTTTATGGATCCAAGTTACAGATGGCATTTATTAATCTGGTTAGTTAAGGGGAAAACATTGGTTCAGATCCTTGACCATCTATTTTGGTGCAAGGATAACTAATGGAAGAAATTTGTCTCTACATTTAGTTGGCTTTTATCACTCTATAAATGCCCTTTGTTCTCTGTATATTTCTGAGGTGAATGAACTAGATCCATAGAATACAAAACTTTATTTTACGGCTACAGAATGAACTGCACAATTTTGTTTTGCAGAATGCCCAAGGAGATACAAATCACATTATCCCAAAGCTTATATTAGTAAAAACATTGACAAATTCTTCAAGAATTATGCTGCATAGGTTTCCTATTCTTAAACCACATCACTGAGATCAGTTAGCCCTTTTTGGGCAATGTATTACTGTGAGGCTTTCTGTAAATTATATCAGAGGCATTTATGTTCAAATGTTCCAAAGGTTACAATAAGGTTTAACTTTTAAACTAAACAAACATACATTAGGTCAAAGACTGTGTTCAGTAATAAGCTGATGAAACCTGCAAAATCCAAGACATGGGAAACAAATAAATTGTGTATCCCATCAACCAGGAAGCACCTGCAAACTTTGAGTACTTGAAACCTCTTGTTTTATAGTCATGGCCCACTTTGCAGTTAAAGAATTCGCAACAGAAATTGACACATTATCCATGCAAGCTTGTAGTACATCTCAGTTCTAATCACACGGCAACTGCACTTTGAAAAAGTATTTTCAGTTCAGGAGTGGATAAAAAATGTGCCCACTCATTGCACAGCCTCCCTGAATTTTCCTTCCAGTGAGCTCTGCTTTACCATGGTCCCAGTGTCTTTGGATAAGAGACAAAGGAAAATCAGCATTGGCACCCAGTCACTAGCCACAACCCCATACCCTGTAAATAAATACACAGTAATCTGTGGCATAAGAAATAAATATTAAAGCCAGACAGGTTAGTCTGCAGTCTGCTGGTCAAAGGATGAGATGCCTCCCAGGAATTCTGTTGGGATGTCTATGTTCAAGTTTGAACATGTTTAATATTACTACCTGCACCACAGATGTCTAAAATGGCTAACAAATCCCAGCAGTGTGGTTCATCAGTAACAAAGAAGAATGATGAAACAACTTTACTAATACAAGCTTGGGCCTTCCACTTTAATTGGTAGCTCTTCTGATCCCCTAGAGAGAAGTAAAGAACCCATCTCCCTTATAAAAGATGTGTCAGAAAGAACTGCAGATGCTGGTTTAAATCGTAGGGAGACACAAAATGCTGGAGAAGGATTGGGTCGAGACCCTTCCTCAGACCCGACCCGCAAGGTCACCCATTCCTTCTCTCCAGAGATGCTACCTGTCCCACTGAGTTACTCCAGCATTTTGTCTATCCCCTATAAGAGAGTCAGGTTCACAGCAAAACACTGAGAAAAATATTACTCAGCATATTAACAGTGATTATTTATTTTCTTCCTTTTTATATCCAGCTGAAATTATGTTAAATGAGGATGATGTCTGGTGTAACTGAATTCCAGTAAGCTCATCAAAATTATACACTGTGCTGCACAAAATAATAATTATCTATTCTAGTCACAAGTGTTCTCTGCCCTTAGATGCCTGCCTGATCTGCTAAATTTTTCTGCATTTTCTGTTTTATTTTACAATTTCCTGCAGCATAAATATTTTTGATTCTTTAATATTGATTAGTCAGGATCAAGAAAGATTGGAGACCAATATTATTGTTTGTTATCGTATAACAAAATGGGTACACGCTTGGTCATGTGGTAGGAAACTATATATATTTTGGGCATTGCAGAAAAATGCTGATCGTGGCAGGAGCAATGGTTCATAGCTCCTCATATTTCACTTTGGCAGCTCACAACACTGCAGTATGAACACTGATTTCTCCAATTTTAAGTACCTCCTGCATTCCCTCCCCCACCCCACCCTAGTTGTCCTACCAGTTCTACTGTTGGCATCCTTGCATCTCTCTCGTTATCATATCTTCCCCAGCCAACAATGCGACATTATGCGCTCCACCCTTCCTGAGGTCATGTGTTGCCGGCCCTTCTTTGTTCTAGCCTTTCCTCACCTTCAGTTTATTTTCCCCACCCCCCTACTTTCAGTCTGAAGAAGGGTTCCGACCCAAAACATCATTTGGTTTTTTTCTCCAGAGATGCTGCCTGTTCCATTAAGTTACTCCAGCATTTTGTGTCTATCTTTGGTATAAACCAGCATCTGTAGTTCCTTCCTACACGGAATGAACTTATTGGTCATTCAGCATCTACAGAGACAGAAGGTGCAAGTCTCCAGAGATGCTTCTAGTGTTTTCTTTTGCCTTCAGTGTCCCCACATGGGGGGTTGGTCATGTTCTGGATTATGATCAGGTAACCTTTTTGTGGTGGACTCTGTTCACCACAAAGCGGCACTGGGCAGCTGGCACATCATGTCATTTCCTTTGTACATTAAATCTCGCATTAAAGGTAGAAGATGGCAGACTCTTGAAGAACAACTTATCAACCAGGAAAAGTACAAGTGACAGGGTTCCATACCCTTGCTCCATAAAAAGAATCAAATACAAATAAATATTTATTTCATTATATAATAATCCTTTTTAGACTCTTCAGGAAGCATTTTTTTTCAATTTTTCAAATGAGTCATAAGCACAATTATTCTGTCATGGTCAATATTCTGCAATTTACCACTAAGGAGCACAAATATTCCCTTTTAGCCCCTTTATTCACTGGATTTTTAAGTTGCTTTGAAGGGGCAGTGTCCACCAAGAACAATGGCCATTTCTATTTGATCACCTTTATACAACAATCTCTTTTGTTCTTCCTACTTAAAATCAATGACGAGTCAATGGACACATGTACTGACTGCACAAACAGTTTTTAGTGACCAGCAGGAACTACTGTCAAGATATATTAAGACATAATTTTAAGCATTACCAATAAATACAAGTGAATAGCTACCATTTTGTTATGTTTATCACTTGGAAAATTACTTCAATCTTGTGTGTTCTGAGAAGAACATCCTTGTTTTTAACCATGCGATAGATTAAATTTGACATGTTAGTGAGAATAAAAACTAGCTGGTGATATTTTTTTTAATGATTTCTTGCAAACATCTGAAGGGATAACCATTTTCCTGATTTTCACTTCCCTAATCACTTTGCTATTCATGCAGGCAATTCCCCAGGCAAAAAACAATAAAATTCCATAGAATTTGTTTTGAACAAAACCTAAAGACCAGATCGGCATAGGCATTTACAAGGGGCAGAACAGATCCATGTTCACATGCGGCATATAATGATGCAAGGAACAAAATGGAATTTGAGAACAACTTAATGGTGGAGAGCAACATTCATACACCAAACAATATTCCCATTCATGAAGTGAGAACCCATCAACTGATTTCTGGCTCCCATATCAAATAATATATAACTCTGATCTCACAGCATTGTGTCTTACTTTTCTTGAAGCCCAGGTGAGGTATTCTGGCAATGGGGGTATTGCGATCACACATGAAGTTGTGCAAGGCCTTTAGGAAACGTTGCTCTGCAGAAAGCAGCTCACTTGGATTGTCTGCCTGATTCGCTTGTGCATTTCCAGATGCCATATTTTCTGAGTCAACTTTGTCCTGAAAATAAAGTTCCATTGAATTAAGTCATAAAAAGCAGAACCATTATGTAACAAGAACTTCAAAATGACAAGCACGTTGAAATTTGGAACATGTTTGTGGGGATGACACGAGCAGTAGGGGGGGGGGCAGGTTGTGCATTATTGTGGATATTGGAAGGAATATTGATCATTGCCTAGGCCTGGATTGGTTAGCAGGTAAAGGAGTTGGAGGTGGGGTGGCTAACAGTCAGTGCACTCTGAAACAAGTCTAAAAGCCAAAAGGTCTCAATTTGTCTGGCCGACATCCCAGTCTCGTACTCACTAGGAAGACAGATGGCACAGCAGTTGCCAACTGTAGCAGCAACTTCAGTATTCCCAATAAAGCCCCAAAGCTTACCATTGACGAAGGAGGGGAGCGATATTTCTTGACGCAAAAACCACAGAGAGATCTTCACGACGTTTCAGTTTAGTCGTTTATTGAAGTAACAATACGAAACAAATGAGTATATCTCGGTGCGGTGCTGGCTCGAAGGGCCGAATGGCCTCCTCCTGCACCAATTTTCTATGTTTCTATCTCCCGTCGTTAACATCTGGCAAGAACTTAATATCTCACCGTCACTCCTTCGTATCCTGTTATTAACTTGCTAAAACCTTAGCAGGCTCCTAACGTAACTGCCGCATTACGCAAGTGCTGGTTGAATTATACTCAAGCTGACCTCTCCCCTGGCTCCTCCCAGTCCATATATGTCCATTATGACCATATATGTAAGCCAAGAACTCATCTCATGTGTCCAAGCGTCCAAAAATAATACAACAGGATTCAAAATAATAAAATATGCCAAGATAGCTAATAAACACAAAATGGCTCCTACACCAACCATTGTGTCCTCCTAGGACAACCTGGTCAAAATTCCCAGTGATACTCCAAAGGAACCCCCCCCCCGCAAAGAACGATATCATCTGACGTGTCCCTGAAGCAGAACTTTCATCAAGAATGCAACGGTGATTCATGTCTTGCAGAAGCTGATGAGAGTTTAGGTGCAACACAAACTAACCTGAAAGTGGCAATTTCATTCAAATAAAATAGTCAACTGCATGATACTGGAGAAAGACATACATTGGCAATCAAATCCCTAAACAAATATACTTCATGGCACAATGAAAAGAAAACAAATTAATTTATCAAAATGCCGAATTGAAGAAATCTTGAAGAATAACTGACCTTTCAAGAGACCTAGATGTAAATGTACATGGATTGATGAGTAGGTGTGCTGATGGCAGCAAAATTGGAGTTGCAGGGAGTGAGGAAAACTCTGTCATTAGTCACAGCAGGATATAGATCAGCTACAGAAATGGGCTGAGAAATGGGGTATAACCCAAGCAATTTTGAGGTATTGCACTTTGGGAAGTTGAATGGAGTATATAGTTAATGGCAAGACAATTAACAGCATTGATGTGCAGAGGGATCTTGGAGTCCATGTCCATAGCTCGCTTAAGGTGGCAGCACAAGTAGATTGGGTGGTAGAGAAGATGAAGAGCATGCATGCCTTCATTGCTCGGGGCATTGAATACAAGGGTCTGGAATGCATGATGTAGCTTTACAGGACTTTGGTTAGGCCACATTTGTAGTATTGCATGCAGTTCTCTCCATTACAGGAAAGATGTGGAGGCTTTGGAGCAGACACAGAGGAGGTTTTTCCAGAATGCAGCCTGGATTAGAGGGTTTCAGCTTCAGGGTGATGTTGGATAGACATGGATTGGTTTGTCTGGAATGTCGGAGATGGAGAGGAGACTTAATTGAAGTACATAAAATTATGAGAGGCATAGATAGTGTAGACAGTTGAAAACTTTTTTCCAGGGTGGAAATGCCCAACACTAGAGGCTATAGCAATAAGGTGAGAAGCGGAAAGTTTAATGGAGATGTGTGGGGAAAGTTATTTTTAAATTTACACAGAGCGGTGGGATCTAGATAACATTGTTGGGGTGGTGAGAGAGGCAGATAGGTTAGTGGTGTTTAAGATTGGCACATGAAAGTGCCAATTGTGGGTCAAAGGGCCTTTACCTGTGCTGTACTATTCTATGTAAATGTTAATACACGATGCTGGAACTCACCATTATTTCTCTCAGTATTATTTTCTGGTGTATGTTGTTCTACCTTAATGAAATGTACCAATGGTGGTAAATGAAACATAATTAGCAATTGTTCCACTAACCTATATTTCCCAGCTAAAATCTTTAATTTCAAATTAAAAGGAAAGACTGATGCAAGACAAAGACATAAAGCTGCAGAAAAAAAGAATACCAGCACCAAAGCAAAGTGGAAAGATGTCCTAATCTTAACAGATAGGGCTGGGGAGGTACCAAGCTCCTCCACAGTACAAGAAGAAAGGGATACCATGTTCATGTTGAGCCAAATCAGATTAAAGTAATTATAAACAGTCAAATCTAGCCACAACAGATCGTAGAACAACAAATGACTACTTAATGGCTCATTTTCTTATAAGAAGCACTTAACCAAGCAATGTGGCGCATCAGGGAGTGAAAACCATACAATTGAAAACATCCATTTATCCCTCAGGGCTCAATATCACTGCTACCTAATCAAAATATTGCAGATGGTGGAAATCAGTAATAAAAAGTGAGCTGGAAATAGCCAAGTCAGGTAGCATCTGTGGGGAGGAAAAGCAAAGAAAATGTTTCAACTCAATGCCCCTTTAATCAGGTGGTCCAAAATGTTGGCTGCTCCTTCTTCCATGGATGTTATTGAATATTTCCAGCACTATTCATTTAAATTTGTTCTAACAATCACACAATTTTGCTTTTGTATTACATCTGTAAAAATCAGCTGGTCAAACCAGTTTCCCCTTCCCTGATGGTTTCAATTTCATTAAATTGATGCACAAAGATTAGTCCACCACAAATATTAAGGTGTATGCACAAAAACAATCATTCAACTTCCTGAAGTGGCCCACTTACACACAGGTGCTCATTCATTCAATTGGGTAAGTGGAGACTTGATTGTGATATTGTTAGATACCAAGTCCAGAAAACGCCATGGGCTAATTCCTAGCACAATCTTCTTTTCACCCTGTATTGGCTGAAGAATTGATTTGAGCAGGCACAAGCATGATTTGGCAATAACAAGAAAGACCCTTAATGGGACTTTAGAGTGTGGATGCAGTCGGGGAGCCGGAAGTGGTTAAAAAAAAAGGAATTAAAATCTAGGTCACTACATCCTTAAATTCAAGACAGCTCCATCTGCCAAAATATGAAACAGAATCAAAACTGAAATTAATTTCAAAACAAACTCAATATTTCAATTATTAAACATGATACAGCAATTTTGTTAAAGTATGATTTAGTTGGGAAAGTAAAGGTTAATAACTGTGTTTAAGCCTGTTTAATGTACTGCCCTGATGCTTTTGTTGGAATGGATGTCTTCATGGCATAGAAAATGGAGTCCCCTTTGATATTTCCTCCCCCCCCCCCCCCCCATCTACTTCTTGCCCACATGCTGTTTCTTGGGGATGCCAATTGCAAATATATCAAGTTCCACACATCCTGGTAAAACAGAAGTGCTGCCCCCACCCACCCTTCGTAATGTTGCCAGGATTCAATCCTCATCACTCCTGGGATGGTGGACCAGAAAACTGCGCTCAATACGAAACTACTGGGATAATCAATCAAACAACTCCCTACCACTCCAGGGCACGGATTGGATTTGCTTGATCCTGCGCTCTGTGTTTCCCAACTATCTAGGAACTCAGCATGTCAATGAGGCTGACCTCCAGGGAGTAAATCTACCAATGAAATCTTCAAAGTATGTAAGATAATCCAGACTTTGAAAATTTCCATTTAAATCTCTGCACCACTCATTTCTATCCTTCTTTCCATTAACTGCTGAACAAAACATTGCCCTTTTGAACCCCACCTCACATTTTAGACTTGAGATAAAGCATGGAAACAGGCCCTTCGGCCCACTGAGTCTGTGCGGACAAACGAGCACCCGTACACAAGCACTATCCTACACACTAAGGATAATTTATAGAAGCCAATTAACCTACAAACCTGTCCGTCTTTGGAGTATGGGAGGAAACCGGAGCACTACAGAGAAAACCCATTCTGTCACAGGGAGAATGTACAAACTCCATACAGATGGCATCCGTACTCAGGATCGAACCCAGGTCTCTGCTTTGTAAGGCAGCAATTCTACCGCTGCGTCACTGTGCGGCCCTAGTTAACTACAATTTAACTACAATTAATTTCTGACCATTTATTTAATCCAGCACCAAGATTTGAAACTGGTACCAAATCCCTTCCAGTCACCTTGCTCAATAACCTCACCGATATTCTGATCGTCCTATTCTGATCAAGTGAAATATTCATCTATTTTTATCGTCCTCTGCCTATTCCGACCTTCTGCAGCCCCATGATTATTCAATTTATCAGTTATTCCAACTATACCTGCTGAAGATTTACATCAATTGACCATTGGCACCCAAATGCATTGAGCTATTTCAGGCATGACGCTTGGAATTTGCTCCATAAACCTATGCCTTGCTTTTTAAATATTATTGGCAAGAATAAGCTATCAAATACAACTTCCTCCTGCAGCTCTGTCAGACTTTTTCCTCCCCAAAGTTAGTGGTAACCTTCTTGAATACTATGTTAAAGACTACATAAATGCAAGCCATCTTGATGATAAGTGATCAAAGCTTGCATTATTAGATCAACGGAGGTAGACCAGATTTTGGAGATGCAGCGTGGAAACAGGCCCTTTGGCCCACGCGGGCCAGCGATCACCCCATACTCCAGCATTATCCCACACACTGGGGACAATTCACAATTTACAGAAGCCAATTAACCTATAAAACCTGCACGTCTTTGGAGTGTGGGAGGATACCGAAGAACCCCGAGACAACTCGCGCAGTCACAGGGAGAACATACAAATTCCGTACAGACAGCTCCCATAGTCAGGGTCAAACTGAAGTCTCCGGCGCTGTAAAGCAGCAGCTCTACGCTGCGCCACCCGAGTTTCTAGGAACTGCTTTCTACTTTTATCAGAAAACTCTGGAAGACACTTTCCGAACAACTCGCCAACGTCACTAAAGCTCTTGCTTTTCAATAGATTACATTTACCAGCACTATTATGTAAAGTGATCTGTCTCCAGATTTTAGCTTCCACCATGATATAACCTGCAGAGTTTAAGTAAACACCCACCCAACAGTTTCTAGCACATCTTCGGCAGGTCTAGTGCATCCATGTCCAGCTCACACTATGTTACTTGGCAAGACTTGTTCCTTTAAGTAATGAAAATTAACTTACTATTGCCGAGGGTAACATAGTAGGGCAGTGGTAGAGCCACTGCCTCGCAGCCCTACAGACCCGGGTTCAATCCAGACCATGTCTGTCTTGGACTTGCATGTTCTCCCTATGATCACAGGGGTTTTCTCCAGTGCTCTGGTTTTTTCCCACATTCCAAAGACATGCAAGCTTGTAGGTTAATTGGCTTCTGTACATTGCTGCTCGTGTGTGGGACATAGAACCGGTGTACATATAATCGATCGGTAATGTGGGCTCAGTGGGCCGAAGGATCTGGTTCAATGCTATATCTCTAAACTAAACAGAAATTTGACAAATGCCTGTTTTTGTTGGCTTTAACTGAAACATACCATCTGTAGTTTGGTGGCAACATTATTGCCTTTTGACTTGTCCCACAATTGACCAGAGCACAAAACATTGGGTGGTACACGAGTTCAGTGCTCAGTGTGTGTTATACTGCCAGATTATCACCTTTTCTGTCTTCCCCTTAAGATTTAAGAGATGGATGGCCTAAAACGTGAATAAATTTAAACTTTCAAAAGGCACAGCCAGGTAATATTAAACTACAAACCAAAAAATCTGCAAATGTTAGGAATCTGAAATAATAACCAAAAATCTAACATGGTGTCTCTAATCTGAAACGTTAACCATTTATTTGTCCACATATATTGATTGACCTACTGAATATTTCTAGCATTCTCTGCCTTTGCTGAATGTTAAATTGCAGAAACTGCTTGATACCCAAATTAACAGCGAGTGTATTTCAAAGTGCTTTAGATGGTCCCGACGTTTTCAAAGAGAACTTATTAAAAGTAAATCATGTTTCTCTTCAATGTGTGCGGGCCCCGAGTTCTAAAACTGACTGCAATGACTCAGAATTATCTTTTGCAGGTCGTTTTAAACGTTACTGAAATCGGACAGCATAAAAGCAAGCACTTAATTGCACCATGTAAATATTAAATTATACGCCCAGGAAACTAACCTGCGAACTGAATTCCCTAAATGATGTTATTGGAGCTTCTGTTGCCAGAGATGGCACCAGTTCGTGGAGTCGGGGTTGTACCGGACAAAAGTGTTCAGAGCGGTGGTTAAATCCCCCAGTGCTCAATGCAAAGACCCAGCGTTACAAACCGTTTTCTCCTTGTCATCCGACTGGCTGGACTGCGGACACTCTAACGAGGGACTCTCGTCGCCCTTTGTAATCTTAGGCTTCTTCATGCGGGTTCGTCCTTTGATGTCGGTCGCTGAAAGGATAAAGCCAGGAAAAGTGTCAGTGGGAGGGCAAGTCGCTGTACCTGCCTCAAAGAGTAGTTAATTTTCTGTTGCTTTCGGCCCCAACACTTTTTTTCCCCCCAAAAAACAAAACGGTGGGTTCGTCTCCAGACACAATATTGCCTACAACCGCTGAAACTCGCCTTGAAATGTTTTCTTTCTCTGCCTGTCGTGAATTGCCTCCGGCGCGAAGGGAAATTTCAATTGGGAAATATCACAGCCATTGAGAAGTACATTTTAACCAAACGCTCTTGGGTAATTTACCGGCTATCCTGGAATATAGCGCACCCATCCGCAGTACCTAATGTAAACATTCCAGGCTTAACATTAAACCACGGTTTCAGATCCAGCCCACGTGTTGACATTACATTTGCAGCACCCGGTCACAGAGTTCAACGCTACTCTCCGAACCACGTCTGTAAACTAATTAACTTTACCAAATGAACAAAAGCATGCCATAAAAGTGTTGCTGTGCGGATCGGCGAGCCTTTCCGATTCCTTCACTGATTTGGATTACAACGCTGAAATGTAAGATCAACAACAAGCGAACGCTGGTCCTTATCTTCACTGCCGTCAATATGAGCTTGTCGACACATGCCTGTGACCAACCCCCAGCTCGCTTTGTTCCACACTGACGGATTGCACGCAGTACATTTAACAAGGGCCGTTTGTGCACAACTATTTCGATGCAAATGACAAGTCCGCCAAAACAATCGTAAACACCGAATCACACCACTTAAAATAAAGCGGCGCGAAAAGTAAACTAAATAATCTGTACCGATACCTTAACACTGATGCTACCCTCCCCCTCCCCCTCCCCACATATCCATCTGCACTTCTAACAAACGTTACATACATCAATCTATTTCCATCTAATTATCCAGCCATCTCCCATCTCAAATCCATTAGAACGAACACTTAGGCCAATTGGCTCTCAATTAAATGCAACTATATCCTTCCTGTAATGCAAACTTGATTTATAATTACTTTTACAGCGTTTCCCGACAATTTACAATAACATTATATGGACTTTTGTGGTTTATCGGTTAACTTCCCTCTTTTATTTTTATTATAATTGCTTTGTCAATGTATCTGTAAAAACAACATATCACCACTCCTCCCTTTAAAATGTTTTATCTCCTACGTCATTTATTTCCATAATCTTTTGGAAATTTGTATTTTTTGTTTGTTTAAATTATGTTCTGGTATAATCTTTGATACGCACATTTTTTTAACATTTTCTCGGCCAACGCTGGTTTCGAGTCCACCGAATGGCGGATCAAAAGTGCAAATTCCATTCAGACCTCGAGAATGCATTCCTCACAGCGATCGGTGCTGCTGCGGCAGGACATGTATATCAATAAGGTTAAATAAAATCGGTTCCTGGTTCTCTGTTTTTGAAAACCCTTGGACGGGATGACTTAAACTCCTCCGAGATAAATACACACATTAAATCAGCCAATTCAAATCACGTCTGAAAGAGCGACATGTCGAACAAAACAAGCCATGTATGTACTCAGCACATCCAACCAGCCGCTTCCCGCACGTACCCCGACCAATGAAAACAATTGCGACATTTTTTTAGCTTCTTGTCCCAAGAACGTGCATTAACCATCTAGCAGTTTATTCATGTGCGTTAAAGAGTGGAGTCATGACAACACTGCTAAATTTACCTGGTTGGCAAAAGCTTGGTGGACTTAATGAGGACAAGCGCATGAACTTGGTGTAATACTTTAATAGACAATAGACAATAGGTGCAGGAGGAGGCCACTCGGCCCTTCGAGCCAGCACCGCCATTCAATGTGATCATGGCTGATCATTCTCAATCAGTACCCTGTTCCTGCCTTCTCCCCATACCCCCTGACTCCGCTATCCTTAAGAGCTCTATCCAGCTCTCTCTTGAATGCATTCAGAGAATTGGCCTCCACTGCCTTCTGAGGCAGAGAATTCCACAGATTCACAACTCTCTGACTGAAAAAGTTTTTCCTCATCTCAGTTCTAAATGGCCCACCCCTTATTCTTAAACTATAGCTCCTTGTTCTGGACTCCCCCAACATTGGGAACATGTTTCCTGCCTCTAACGTGTCCAACCCCTTAATAATCTTGAATAATTTCAATGAACTGAGCTAACAAGGTCCAAGCAACTCCATACCACCAATCCAACACAATTTGTTACTAATCCGAATAAATTATATTTTAAAAAAAAGCAGGGGTCATATGGAATAAAGTTGTATGTTTTTCATAGGGACATTCAGCCCATTGAGCCTATGGTGGCTTTCAGAGCAATCCCATTTCCCAGATTGACAAAAGGACACAAATTGCTGGAATAATTCAGCGGGTCAGGCAGCATCTCTGGGGAACATGAATAGGTGGTGCTTTGGGTTGGGGACCCTTCTTCAGACTCCAGATGGGAGTTACTCCATCACTTTGCATCCATTTGTGTAAACCAGCATCTGCAGTTCCTTGTTTTTCCATTTCCTGGAAATGTTCCTATTCTCTCACACACATACACATTAACACTTGACTCCCCAATTCTGCTGCCACTGCCCAGCCATGCGTGGGGTTATTTATGTTGGTCAATTAAACTAACGGGTCTTCAAGATGTTAAACTGGAGCACAAGGTGGAACCCAAATGATCACAGGAAGAGCGTGTAAAGTCCACACAGTGAGCAGAGTTTGGAATCAAAATCAAGTTCTTGGAATTGTGAGCAGCTGCATTACCTGCACGACAGTCCCAACTGCAACAGCCTCTCCAAATACTGGGTTCTGATAGCCCTCTTCTTCCCATTCCAGGGCAGAGGCCTATCATGGTCCATGGTTGACCTCCTAAACCTGACCTTGAGAAAGCTCTGGACAGCACACATTTTTCAGGGAAAATGCTACAATTGAGGTCCTCGGGCTCATTTGCAATGACCAAAGAGATAGCTCTCCTGTTGCATCTGTGGTAGTGCACCCTGACTACAACACTGGGTGATAATATATGAAACACTTTCTAATTTTTCCCAGTTCATGAAAGGGCATCATCCAGAAAAGTTGAATATTTATCTTTCCATAGATGCTCATTTTCCAGCTTATTCTGCTTAATATTAAATACACCAAAATTACAAGAGCATAATACTTTCCTCTGGGTTTATCCACAATTACTGGTGCAGAATCTGCTTCTGCTGTCCATTACATTTTTGCAGATTCCATGTAAAACTGAAGGCATAGAGTTGATTGAGAAAAAGAGCTTCAACATTAGTTCATCATGACTTAGTTCACCAAGGATGATCAACCTGAATGCTATTACAATTCAAGGACATGGTTTAGAGGGATATGGACCACATGCTGCCAAATGGGACTAGCTCAGATGGGGCAACTCGGTTGACAAGGACAAGTTGGGCCAACTGACCTGTTCCTATGCTCATGACTCCATGACAGAGATATAAACTGTGGCTTTTTTTTACTGGAACTCCTTTACTAATAAATGAAAATGAATGAAATGCACAAATATATTTTAACCCGCTACTGAAGAGGTGCAGTTGCAGTTTCTAGTGATCAGAAAGATGTAGAAAATACAATTTAGTAGGTACCATCTGTTTTTTGGGTGCTGTGGATGTGATATTTGGTTTGAAATCTCACCTGTGCAACCAAAACACGTATGCTACAACTGCCACCAAATTATATAATTGGTGAATGCATTAGCACAAAGTGCATGAGACAGCACAGTAAGAAGGACCCAACAAAGGTCACTGAAATTAAATATTAACTCAGTTTCTCTTTCCACAGATGTTGCCCAACCTCAGAGTATTTCCACAATGCCTGGATGAATTGCATTGACTTATTGGCTATGGCCTGTGTCTGGTACAATAGAAAATAGACAATAGACAATAGGTGCAGGAGTAGGCCATTCGGCCCTTTGAGCCAGCACTGCCATTCACTGTGATCATGGCTGATCATCCACAATCAGTACCCCGTTCCTGTCTTCTCCCCATATTCCCTTGACTCCGCCATCTTTAAGAGCTCCATCTAACTCTCTCATGAAAGCATCCAGAAAATTGGCCTCCACTGCCTTCTGAGGCATAGAATTCCACACATTCACAACTCTCTGGGTGAAAAGGTTTTTACTCATCTCCGTTCTAAATGGCCTACCCCTTATTCTTAAACTGTAGCCCCTGGTTCGGGACTCCCCCAACATCGGGAACATGTTTCCTGCTTCTAGCATGTCCAATCCCTTAATAACCTTATATGTTTCAATCAGACCCCCTCTCATACTTTCCACTGATTTGCCATGCAGCAAAAATCTGATGTGGTGCCAGGTGCTGAGAAACGTCTTTAATTCAAGTCCTCTGTACAAATCTAATGCTACCTGATATGAGTGCATTAGTTTATATTTGCTCATTTCAAACTGCTGGTGGAATAGGGAGTTGGCAGGTCAGAAGGAGACAAGTGTGTTTGGTAGAGAAAGGCTCTCAGCAGGGAGTTAGATCTCTGCGGTGTGTTCAGAGAGCAATGTCCTGTATCAATGGCAGCAAGGAACAAGGGACCAGGCATCTGTACTTCAGTAAGGACCTCCTCACCAATATCTGCTAGGCAGGAGATTGCAGATTGAAATCACTGCTGGGACTTCTATGTACATGATGCACTAGGTTCACCAAGGTCCTTGGCATGTGCACTAATGTCAAATGCACTTCTTTCACGCCACTTGCACAAAATTCCTCCATGCATTTGAGATCCATGAGAGCACTATGCAAGTCTCAAGCACACATGCATGGCCTATTTTAGCACTATGTTAAGCAGCTCCACCCGACCTGGGCAGTATATGCCAACTGTCCTCATCTAGGTAGGTGTCTTCATTACATTTTCATCATTACCGATTACTCCCAGCAGTCGTAAACTTCACTTGTCCCACCATCCTCCTTAAACGACCAATGAGTCCATCCTCTCCACCATCATCTTGATCATCTGCCCAAAACATCTGCCTAACTTTCTCCCATTCATTTTGGACATCTACCCAATTGTCTCCTGTAGCTCTTCATGATCTACTTCCCACCACCTCCTGACCATTTGATCTTATCCTCTCTGTGACTCCTGCACTTTTGGCAATCCTTTCACTGGTCCTGATCCTCTCCATTGCACCAAATCCCAGAAATACTCCTGCTGACTGCATCACTCCACTGTCATGCTCTCTCCTCCATAATCTCTGCTTTCCAGAAAAGGCCTATTCTAGAACATAAAGCTTTGGGCTTCGTGCTCAGCAAAACAGCACAGTCTCCTTATAAGTTGTGCTCCTTTCAATGGCCTAAGCCAAAAAATTACCATGGGTTCAATACAGCACATAGGCCGTATCCGGTTGAAGGCCACAGTTTCCTGGCAGCGTTCCACCATCCATTTGCATCTGCATCAGCTAACCAAATTATTGGGTGACTACTAATATGCAAAGGCTATCAATTTGTGGCAAGCTGCAGAAGAGTTATTTCTACATGCCTACGGTCTGCACTCTAAGTGGCAGAGCAAACTACTGGTTTATAAAACCAATGCTTCTGCAGCCCACACCACTCAAGCGTTTTGAACAGTATGGAAGTGGTCTGCACAATGGGAGGGGAGGAAATTCCCCAATTCCGCAGTAGCCCAGTCACCAACAGCCTCACTGCTTCTCTTCGCGTTGTAACTATTCATCATGTTATCCACTTGCCAATAATGCAAAAATAAATACCAGCATAAAATAAATGTTAAAGTTATGAATCAAAACAAAGCATGCCACATTGCAGATAAACATGAACTTAATCACACAATGCATTCCCTTCATACTTGTCTTTTGTGAGCTTTTGTCAGTCCTAGTTCTCCAATGCATTTTTACCCCAGTGTGAGATCCTTTCAGTGCAGAAGGCTAGAGATAGATAGTGGTAGAAGGCTTTCTCAAGCAAGACTATGCCAGGAAGGGCTGAATGTAGACTAAACCATCCAGGCAGAGGCAGTTGAGAGCTGGGCTGGCTGGGAGGTATCAGCAGGGTTGGAGCCACAGTGTTACTGCATAAGCATTGTCCTTCTAAGAACAACAAGCAGGCAGTTCTCCACGGAGCAACTTCCATTGCCTTGAAGAGAGGTCTCGTCTAAACCTAGTAATGCTGGAAGTCAGTTGTTGATGGTGACAAAAGAAATAATCATTAGGCCCCTATAATCCAGAGTTAAAAGTGAGGTGTCCAAGGATTTAACTCTGCACACATGATCTACTCCTGATTTCAAACCAACCTGCAGAGATCAGGTTCTGGCTTCTTGTTCAACCTCTGTTTTTTTAAATTCTCCACTATTAAGCAATTATGTTTTTAGTTGCTTGGCTCTCAAAATGCTGAAACTACCCTCAAATATCCGCTCCACCCTCTTTAAGCTATTCTATAAAATCTACTGTCTGTCCATGACAAATTTTGTTTGACGATTGCTCCTGTGAGCTGCCATGCATATCAGAGGTGTTACATAAAACTTGCTAAGATTTTGTAATTTATTTCAATTTAACAGATCATTTGGAGAGCAATAGTCAATGGAGACCAAGAGACAGAAAGTCTGGATAGACTTATATCGCATAGTGTTTTCGGTGTCCAAAGCACAATCACAGTTCTGCCAAGAGCCACCGAGGAAAGGGAAATAGATCATATTTGGTTCCTGGGTCACAGTAGGACATCAGTGAGTTAAGCTTGTATTCCATTACTAGTTAAAGTGTCTTAGGTATGCTGGACATAATTTATATTAATTCACTGATTTCTATTTTCTACTACAAGGCAACATCTCATGTGAAGCAAGACAATAGACAATAGACAATAGGTGCAGGAGTAGGCCATTCAGCCCTTCGAGCCAGCACCGCCATTCAATGCGATCATGGCTGATCACTCTCAATCAGTACCCCGTTCCTGCCTTCTCCCCATACCCCCTCACTCCGCTATCCTTAAGAGCTCTATCCAGCTCTCTCTTGAAAGCATCCAACGAACTGGCCTCCACTGCCTTCTGAGGCAGAGAATTCCACACCTTCACCACTCTCTGACTGAAAAAGTTCTTCCTCATCTCCGTTCTAAATGGCCTACCCCTTATTCTTAAACTGTGGCCCCTTGTTCTGGACTCCCCCAACATTGGGAACATGTTTCCTGCCTCTAATGTGTCCAATCCCCTAATTATCTTATATGTTTCAATAAGATCCCCCCTCATCCTTCTAAATTTAAGTGTATACAAGCCTAATTGCTCCAGCCTTTCAACATACGACCGTCCCGCCATTCCGGGAATTAACCTAGTGAACCTACGCTGCACGCCCTCAATAGTAAGAATATCCTTCCTCAAATTTGGAGACCAAAACTGCACACAGTACTCCAGGTGCGGTCTCACCAGGGCCCGGTACAACTGTAGAAGGACCTCTTTGCTCCTATACTCAACTCCTCTTGTTACGAAGGCCAACATTCCATTGGCTTTCTTCACTGCCTGCTGAACCTGCATGCTTCCTTTCAGTGACTGATGCACTAGGACACCCAGATCTCGTTGAACATCCCCTCTTCCTAACTTGACACCATTCAGATAATAATCTGCCTTTCTATTCTTACTTCCAAAGTGAATAACCTCACACTTATCTACATTAAACTGCATCTGCCATGTATCCGCCCACTCACACAACCTGTCCAAGTCACTCTGCAGCCTTATTGCATCTTCCACACAATTCACACTACCCCCCAGCTTAGTATCATCTGCAAATTTGCTAATGGTCATTTTAATCCCTTCATCTAAGTCATTAATATATATCGTAAATAGCTGGGGTCCCAGCACCGAACCTTGCGGTACTCCACTGGTCACTGCCTGCCATTCCGAAAGGGACCCATTTATCCCCACTCTTTGCTTTCTGTCTGTCAACCAATTTTCTATCCATGTCAGTACCCTACCCCCAATACAATGTGCTCTAATTTTGCCCACTAATCTCCTATGTGGGACCTTGTCGAAGGCTTTCTGAAAGTCGAGGTACACCACATCCACCGACTCTCCCCTGTCAATTTTCCTAGTTACATCCTCAAAAAATTCCAGTAGATTTGTCAAGCATGATTTCCCCTTCGTAAATCCATGCTGACTCGGAATGATCCTGTTACTGCTATCCAAATGCTCAGCAATTTCGTCTTTTATAATTGACTCCAGCATCTTCCCCACCACTGATGTCAGACTAACTGGTCTATAATTACCCGTTTTCTCTCTCCCTCCTTTCTTAAAAAGTGGGATAACATTTGCTATCCTCCAATCCACAGGAACTGATCCTGAATCTATAGAACATTGAAAAATAATCTCCAATGCTTCCACTATTTCTAGAGCCACCTCCTTAAGTACCCTGGGATGCAGACCATCACGCCCTGAGGATTTATCAGCCTTCAGTCCCATCAGTCTACCCAAAACCATTTCCTGCCTAATGTGGATTTCCTTCAGTTCCTCCATCACCCTAGGTTCTCCGGCCCCTAGAACATTTGGGAGATTGTGTGTATCTTCCTCAGTAAAGACAGATCCAAAGTAACGGTTTAACTCGTCTGCCATTTCTTTGTTCCCCATAATAAATTCCCCTGCTTCTGTCTTCAAGGGACCCACATTTGCCTTGACTATTTTTTTCCTCTTCACGTACCTAAAAAAACTTTTGCTATCCTCCTTTATATTATTGGCTAGTTTACCCTCGTACCTCATCTTTTCTCCCCGTATTGCCTTTTTAGTTAACTTTTGTTGCTCTTTAGAAGAGTCCCAATCCTCTGTCTTCCCACTTCTCTTTGCTATGTTATACTTCCTCTCCTTAATTTTTATGCTGTCCTTGACTTCCCTTGTCAGCCACAGGTGTCTCTTACTCCCCTTAGAGTCTTTCCGCCTCTTTGGGATAAATTGATCCTGCAACCTCTGCATTATTCCCAGGAATACCTGCCATTGCTGTTCTACCGTCTTCCCTGCTAGGGCCTCCTTCCAGTCAATTTTGGCCAGCTCCTGCCTCATGCCTCTGTAATCCCTTTTGCTATACTGTAATACTGACACTTCCGATTTTCCCTTCTGCCTTTCCATTTGCAGAGTAAAACTTATCATGTTGTGATCACTGCCTCCTAATGGCTCTTTTACCTCTAGTCCCCTTATCAGATCAGGATCATTACACAACACTAAATCCAGAATTGCCTTCTCCCTGGTAGGCTCCAGTACAAGCTGTTATAAGAATCCATCTCGAAGGCACTCTACAAACTCTCTTTCCTGGGGTCCATTTCCAACCTGATTTTCCCAGTCTACCTGCATGTTGAAATCTCCCATAACCACCGTAGCATTACATTTGTGACACGCCAATTTTATCTCCTGATTCAACCTTACCTCCTGTCAGTTGATAATGGAGCAATGTGAATGACTGTGGCCGTGCAGTAATATGTAGCCTCGTCCGCACCACTCTCCCGGCTGAAGTATGTGTCAAGACACGAGGTGCTGGAAAGGACACACAAAATAGGTTTCTCACATGCAGACCTACCGAAGGATTAGTTAGACTATGGCTTTTTTCACTGTTACATTGGGCTTTGTTTAATATGACAGGAACAGATTTGTGCAGCCTTTGACCAGTTTAATTAAAGAACTGCAGAAACTCATAAAGGTATGAAGAATTTATTTGACTCTTCCATGGAATTTGCCATGGATTAATACAAGAGGCTCCAGGAAATTCCACACCTTAAAGTTTACATTACAAATGTGATTTTCAAGAGCTAAAAACCTCCATAATTCATTCCATTGAGCACTTTCTCTTAAGGTTGAAAGAACACAGAAAAAACCCATTTGGTGCATCATGCCTAGGCTCGTTATGAGCAATGTTAGACATACAATATGTTCACCAAATTTGCAACAGTCATACTTGTTGCACACAACTGACACAAATGCACTGCAATACATTTCTTATTGGTTGTCCATTCACAACAATCTCACAAGAGACACCTTTGTGCTCTAAGCAGACGAGAATTGAAGGGCTCTGAGTGAGAAGTGGAGGGCTAGAAAGAGGAATTGTCAATCGCACAGACTAGAACAATCTTGAATAACTGTTTCCTTTAGTACTTTCTCCACCTCCTTAGAGAGACCCAGCTAAGGCAAAAAAAATACAGAGCCCTCCCATTCAAGGGCATCTCAAAATGGACAATTTGATGACTGTGCAGAGAAATTCAACTCCAGTCATGGAATAAAAGCTATCAGGTCAAAACACAGAAATCATATTCATAGAGGAATAAAATATTAAACTTCCAGCTCTCACCAAACTCATCGCAAATGGACTTGTTATTCCCCAGCGTTGGGTGTTCAAATGTTTCTCGACAATAAAGAATCGTGGTGTTCTGATCCATCATAAGGATCCCTCCAAGAGCCAGCAACTGTGCTTCATCAACGCACTCGGCTGATGCCTTCTGAATTCTTTTTCGAATGGCCCGATAGCGGCAATACTGAGGATAGCTTAATACTTTAACTTGTGATTGATCATCTTGGAAACCTTAAAGATAAAGAGATGGCTTAATGGTGAAATACTAAATAGTTCCAGTTCATAAAGTAATCTGTGCCAAATTCAGCCCAATTAAATAAAGACAATAAATTTCTCAGCTTTTGAATAACTGAAATAGCAGAACCTTGGTATCACTTAAGCTAAAGTAATAAAGCAATGCTTCTTTTACATAAAACACCCATAAGAATATCTGCCAGCACACTGAACATCATATAGTTAGATCCATGAAGCACATGGACTGAAGCGCACAGCAAATCCTTGATAATATATTCAATTGTTTTAATTATTAGTTCCCTTACATCTTCATGTGCTTATTCCCCAGTTTGAAAATACGTGGTGAAAATGACCATAACGTATGCACTAACGACCAGATCATTAGACTAAAATAGAACCCTTCCAGGGAGTCACAGATTCATGCAGCACAGAAACAGGCCCTTTGGCCCAGCTTACACATGCCACCCAAGATGCCCTATATACACCAGTCCCACTTGCTGTGTTTGGTCCATATCCCCCTAAATCTTTCTTATATATATCTCAGCCAGGACACGTGCAATTTTCTCTCTAGTGTCCTTGGATATATCTGTTGGGGTCAGGAGGCTCGTCCACCTTTATAACTTCAATCAAAACATTCTCAACTGTAATACTGGTTGGCATCAAGAGACATTGACTGCCCCAAGTTCCCCAGTCTTCCTGGCTTTCTCCATAGTTAAAAACAGAGGAGAGAGTGATATTAAGGGATGAAAGTCAACACCAACACCAACACTTTCAACACCAGGAAGGCTCTTAGAAGTAAACACAGGTGATTGCTATCTTTATCCTGCATTCCTCCTTGCTCACACATTCCAGATGTTTCCACAAGAGAGAGGCATATGCAGAAGCTCTCTGTTCTGGAAGCTCCACCTATCTCTCACCAAATACATCACTCCCAACATGTACGTATCTATCTACAATAAACTGACATTCTTGAGAAGTTACCGTAAAAATATTGTTATGCAGTTTTGAAATCAGCCTAAACCTGAAGAACGGGTTTTTACCTGAAATGCCAATCTAATTTCACGAAGACAGGTGGACAGTAAAAGCTTCTTTAGATATGTTAAGAGAAAAAGAGTAGCAAAGTCAAATGTGAGTCCATTGAAGGCAGACACGGGTGAAATTATTATGGGTAACAAGGAAATGGCAGAAGAGTTGAACAGGTACTTTAGATCTGTCTTCACTAAGGAAGACACAAACAATCTCCCAGATGTACTAGAGGACAGAGGATCTAGGGGGGTAGAGGAACTGAAAGAAATTTGCATTAGGCAAGAAATAGTAATGGGTAGACTGATGGGACTGAAGGTTGATAAATCCCCAGGGCCAGGGCGGCACGGTAGCGCAGCGGTAGAGTTGCTGCTTTACAGCGAATGCAGCACCGGAGACTCAGGTTCGATCCTGATTACGGGTGCTGCACTGTAAGGAGTTTGTACGTTCTCCCCGTGACCTGCGTGGGTTTTCTCCGAGATCTTCGGTTTCCTCCCACACTCCAAAGACGTACAGGTATGTAGGTTAATTGGCTGGGTAAATGTAAAAATTGTCCCTAGTGGGTGTAGGATAGTGTTAATGTACGGGGATCGCTGGGCGGCACGGACTTGGAGGGCCGAAAAGGCCTGTTTCCGGCTGTATATATATGATATGATATGATATGATGGTCTGCATCCCAAGAGAGGTGGCTCTAGAAATAGTGGATGCATTAGTGATCATTTTCCAGTGTTCAATAGATTCAGGATCAGTTCCTGTGGATTGGAGGATAGCTAATGTTATCTCACTTTTCAAGAAAGGAGCGAGAGAGAAGACAGGGAATTACAGACCAGTTAGCCTGACATCGGTGGTGGGGAAGATGCTGGAGTCAATTATTAAAGAGGTAAGAATGGTGCATTTGGATAGCAGTAAAAGGATAAGTCCAAGTCAGCATGGATTTATGAAAGGGAAATCATGCTTGACTAATCTTCTGGAATTTTTTGAGGATGTGACAAGTAAAATGGTTGAAGGGGAGCCAGTGGATGTAGTGTATCTAGACTTTCAGAAAGCCTTTGATAAGGTCCCACATGGGATAATGGTGAGCAAAATTAGAGCACATGGTATTGGGCGTAGGGTGTTGACATGAATAGAAAATTGGTTGGCAGACAGGAAGCAAAGAGCAGGAGTAAACGGGTCCTTATCAGAATGGCAGGCAGTGGCGAGTAGAGTACCACAAGGCTCGGTGTTGGGGCCGCAACTGTTTACCATATATATTAATGATTTGGATGAAGGAATTAGAAGTAACACTAGCAAGTTTGCGGATGAACAATGCTGGGTGGCATTGTGAACTGCGAAGAGGATGTTAGGAGGTTGCAGGGTGACCTGGACAGGTTCAGTGAGTGGGCAGATGCGTGGCAGATGCAGTATAATATAGATAAATGTGAGGTTATCCACTTTGGCAGCAAAAACAAGGAGGCAGATTATTATCTCAATGGTGTCAGGTTAGGTAAGGGGGAAGTGCAGCGAGACCTGGGTGTCCTTGTACATTAGTCACTGAAAGTTGGCGTGCAGGTACAGCAGGCAATGAAGGAAGCTAATGGCATGTTGGCCTTCATAACGAGAGGATTTCAGTAGAGGAGTAAAGAGGTTCTTCTGCAGTTGTACACGGCCCTGGTAAGACCACATCTGGAGTATTGTGTACAGTTTTGGTCTTCTAATTTGAGGAAGGACATCCTTGTAATTGAGGCAGTGCAGCGAAGGTTCACGAGATCCCTGGGGTGGCGGGACTGTCATATGAGGAAAGATTGAAAAGACTAGACTTGTATTCACTGGAGTTTAGAAGGATGAGAGGGGATCTTATGGAGACATATAAAATTATAAAAGGACAGGACAAGCTAGATGCAGGAAACATGTTCCCAATGTTGCGCGAGTCCAGAACCAGGGGCCACAGTCTTAGAATAAAGGGGAGGCCATTTAAAACTGAGGTGAGAAGGAACTTTTTCACCCCAAGAGTTGTGAATTTGTGGAATTCTCTGCCACAAAGGGCAGTGGAGACCAAATCACTAGATGAATTTAAGAGAGAGTTAGATAAAGCTCCTGGGGCTAGCGGAATCAAGGGATATGGGGAGAAGTTGGGCACAGGTTACTGAGTGTGGATGATCAGCCATAATCACCATGAATGGCGGTGCTGGCTCGAAGGGCCGAATGGCCTCCTCCTGCAACTATTTTCTATGTTTTCTAGGTGCCATCAACATAAAGGGTTTCACCTGAGCATTTTGGGGAAATATGTCATGTATATTGGGTCTCTTACCAATGGCTGATTGCCCATAATGGTCCTGCTTTTATTTTAGGAGCAGAAAATCAAATCCAATATGCTTATTGGTTGAACAGCAGAGATTTCTAGCCTAGACTCGTACTCCATTTCTCTCCCCTTTATAAACGGTTCAATTTCTCTCTGTTATCTGTTGCATCATCTACCAGCCTGGTGTTGGAATAAACAACAAACCTCCATTGAGAAACAGAACAAATCGCACACTAGCACACAGCATAAAACTGAACAGAAAATGGCCTGGACAGAGTGATCTGGAATTAAGAATGCCATTTGGAATAGGGAAAAAATGGCAAATTATTGAATTCATTCTGATCATTAAAATCAAGTTTTACTTTAACCTCCTCTAGTAGCTACACCTGGAGAGAAGATAGCCTATCCAAGAGTAACATACCTCTGATTAACATTAGAAATAAAAGCAACAAGGTAAATGGCATCCTTCATGCTGGTTGCAAAATTGCCAAGTAAATTGTTTAAAGAAATTACAATATTATTTTATAGACAAAATAGATTACATAAACATCTCAATGCTATTGCAGGAGCTTGTTGTGTACAAACTGATGGTTATGTTAACTTTTTAACAATATCTGTTCTTCAAAACAAAACTTCAGTGGGTGCAAATTAGTTCATGAAAGATGTTATATTAATGCAAAAACAAGTTTAAAAGCAAACAAACAAACTTGGTAGAACCAGACATTTTTTAATTAAAAGGAATACCTGATTACTTGTTGAACAACAAAATATGTTTAAAAAGTTGAAGGAAATGGTCGCCAGGTCTGGGCTTTGCCTCGCCAATATAAAGCAGGCCACATCAAGAACACAAAATGTAGTAGACAAGGTCAAAGGAGCTGCATGTGAACTGTCTCACCTGGAAAGATTGCTGGGTCCATGGATGGATGTGAAAGAGGAGATAGAGGGACAGGTGATACATCTCCTGCGGTTGCAGGGGAAAGTCCCCAGGGTGAGGCTAGTTTGGGTGCAAAGGGATAAGTAAACCAAGGAGTTGCAGATGGAGCAGTGTTATGGAAGGCAAAAAGGGTTGGGGACGGGAAGATGAGACTGGTGGTGGGGTTTTGTTGAAGGTGGCAGAAATGTTGTAGAATGATGTGTTAGATGCAGAGGTTGATGGGATAAAAGGTAATGACAAGGGGGACTACCCTTGTTTCATCTGGGAGAAGGGACTTAATGAGCAGAACCACAGGACACAGTGATGTGGGTGTGGGATCCATCTCTGAGTAGGGGGAAGCCACATTTACTTAAGAAAGAGAACATCTTGGATGTCCTAGAATGAAAAGCTGCATCTTGGAAACAGATATGGCAGAGACAGAGAAACTGAGAGTCAGGAATAGCGTCTTTGCAAGAGGCAGGGTTGGAGGACGTGCAGTCAAAATAACTGTAGAAGTTGATGGTTCTGTAGTGGATGTCAGTTGATAGACTGTCCCCTATGATGGAGACAGAGAGAAATCAAGAGAAGAGTTTAGCTTAGTTTATTTTAGAGATACAGCGCTGAAACAGGCCCTTCGGCCCACCGAGTCTGCACCGACCAGCGATCCCCAAACATTAACACTATCTTACACCAGGGACAATTTTTACATTTATACCATGCCAATTACCCTACAAACCTGTACGTCTTTGAAGTGTGGGAGGAAACCATAATTCTTGGAGAAAACCCATGGGGAGAACGTACAAACTCCGTACAGACAATCACCCACAGCCAGGATCTAACCCTGGTCTCTGGCGCTGTGAACAGTGTAAAGCAGCAACTCTACTGCTGCACCACCATGTCGCCCACTAGAGATGTCAGAGATAGTCCAAGTGAATTTGAAGGCAGAGTGGAAGTCAGTGGTAAAGTTAATGTAATCAACGCATTCTGCACTGGTGTAGAAGGTAGTCCTGATTTAGTCACCAATGTAACAGAGAAAGAGTTGTGGGTTGGTGCCAGTGTATGGATTGTCAAATTTTGAAACCCGCAATATTAGTGGGTAGAAATGCTAGAATTATCAAACATGACAATTATAATAATAATAATAATAATAATAATGCATTTTATTTATATAGCGCTTTTCATATACTCAAAGACGCTTTACAGAGATTTTGAGAACATAGGGAAATGAATAAATAGATAAATAAGTAAATAAATAAATGAACAGAGAAAGGAGACAGAAGGTGAGGTGACCTTCAGTGGTTGAAGGCAGTACTGAACAGGTGAGACTTCAGCGATGTTTTGAATGTGGTGAGTGTGGGGGAGTCTCTAACGGTTTGGGGTAGTGAGTTCCATAGGGTGGGAGCAGCGATGGAGAAAGCCCTGTCCCCCCAGGATCTGAGTTTGGTCCGGATGTGGGGGGATAGGAGATTGGCAGCGGCAGAGCGGAGGGTGCAGGTGGGAGTGTGCCTGTGGAGGAGGTCGGTCAGGTAGGCATGCTTGGCTGGAAGTACAAATGTGAAGCTATTTGAAATTAGGCAGAATTAGGCTCTACCTCAGATCTTCTTGGCCCATATAATTTCCCAACACTCATGGGCTGAATGTGCACAACTAGTAAGGCCATGTGAGCAAAACTTTATTGCCATTCTGAAGCATGCAAATAAAAAATAGCAATTTGGAAAAAAAGGAGGAAGCAGCAACGGGTTTAAATGAATAAAGTTAATGTTGCTGTGATAAAGCTACATCAGATCTGTGTAATGCTAGCTTTCTTTAAAGCAAGTAGCAATGTAAAGATTGAACTGATAACAGCATGAGTGAGAACAAAGCTTCATGATTACAGGTATACAAAGCCAATAAAAAGACAGCTGCACCACGGAGATGCAAGAAACTACAGATTTTGGACTCTTGAGCAGAACAGAAAGTGCTGGAGAAGCTCAGGGGGTAAGGAGTGTCTGCAGAATGGACAGATGACGTTTCAGATTAGGACCCTTCTTGACGCTGAGTTCCTCCAGCACTTTTGTTTGAAAATTGACAGCTGGAATCTTAAATTAAACATGAGATGGTGCTAACAGGGGTGAGATTGTTCCAGATTTAAATTAGACACAGGTGTGATATTGTTAAGGGAGCATTTCAAAGAACGAGGAGAGAAAAACTGAAACAATAATGGCAAGCATTAATAACAAAGCCCTAAAGTAATATCTGTCAGTATTTGACTGCTTGCTCCAGATGCACAGTTAATTAGTTGTTTGGGCAAGTAAAAGGCTTCAGGATGATGAGATCATTAGCATACAAATTTTACTATCCCACAATTACTGAATCAGGAAAAAGCAATTTCATAAAGTGTGTCACTGCTTAATATGGTTAGAGGAGAATGCTGCTCCACAATTATGTGGCAATGTAGAGTAGAAATAATGTGTTTTCGGCACTGATTATTCTATTCTTTAATTTTTTTAAATGGTCAAAATGAGGCTGAAAGGAATTTGAAATTGCTTGGAAACAAATCATTCAGCCTATCAGGGGCAAACTGATACATTTTTTCCAAATTAGGCTATCTGGTCTAATTTTGCTCATGTGCTTAGTCTCTGATTATACAGAATCAAAACGTTTGACCGTACAGATGTAGTTCATTTGGTCCATCTATGTCCTGCAAAGCAAGTACATTTACTCTCAACTCTCAATCCCTGCCCTTTTTTGATTTTTCATTTACAATTATTTTTTTCATCTGTGTAGCTGCTTTAGAATTTTGGTCCACTACTGGAGCTGGTAGAGAATTCTAAGATCTAACACTCCCCCATGTGGAAAAAATATCTCGTTACCTCTCTCTTTAATATTTATTTTATTCACAGAACAATTTAAATCTATTTGAAAAGAAGTTTGACAACTCTGATAGAATATCCATCATTCTATCTACCACCAGCATAACAAATTTATTTTCATACCACTCTTTCATTCTTTTCTCTGATTATATTAGAGAATTGAACTAGAAAAATAAGATAATGAAAATATTTAGTTTCCTTCTTTTCCTCAATACAATTTGGCTACCACATACAATTAATTACACCTATCCAAAGAAAGAATATTATCCTGGTTAACTGATACTTTTATTCAGCGAAACTGATTGTGGAAAAATTCCATGTTAAAACCATTGTATTATTGCCTTCAGAAAAATTAGTCCTCCACACATAAATGTTCATCTGGATTTTTTTCCTTGCAAAAACAAATAAAAATGTTCTAAAACAGTGTGGCTCTGTAATTTAAAAGCATATGAGATATTATATAAACGAAGCCTAATGAGTATAATGTCCCTCAGCATTCAGCAGTTAAGAAAATCAAACGTCAACATTCCCAATCTGCTGTGGAGCATTAACAGAGACATCAAAATAATTCTGCTCACTTCTCTTTTCTTTCATGGAATCATGGGATAATGCAGCACAAAAACCAATCCTCCAGCCCAACTCATCCATGCTGACCAAGTTGCCCCATAAAAACTATTTCTATTTGCCCATGTTTGGCCCATATCCCTCTCAACCTTTCCTATTCTTGTATCTGTCCAATTATCATTTTAATGATGTTATAGTACCTGCCTCAACTACCTCCAACATTGAATTGAATTGAATGTTTATTGGCCAAGTATGTACACATACAAGGAATGTGCCTTGGTGCTCCGCTCGCAAGTAACAACACGAACATACATTAAACAATTAAGAATAAAGCATGAAACATTAAAACATTAAAAATAAAACATTATAGTTTAAACATGTGAATGAAATAAACCAGAGCAAAAGGAGGCTACAAACTTTTGGGTATTGAGTAGAGCTACTACTCGCGGAAAAAAAGCTGTTTTTATGTCTGACTGTGGCGGCATTGACAGTCCGGAGTCGCCTTCCAGAGGGAAGTGCTTCAAAGAGTTTGTGGCCAGGGTGATAGGGATGGTTTTGCCCGCTCGCTTCCTGGCCCTTGCAGTGTACAGTTCGTCAATGGGGGGAAGGTTGCAGCCAACAACCTTCACAGCTGATCGAACAATTCGTTGCAGCCTCTCGATGTCGTGTTTGGTGGCTGAGCCAAACTAGACCATGATGGAGAAAGTGAGGACAGACTCTACGATGGCAGTATAGAATTGGACCATCATTCCTGTGGCAGATTGTGTTTCCTCAGCTGCTGCAGGAAGTACATCCTCTGTTGGGCCTTTTTGACCGTGAAGTCGATGGTGGCCCCCCATTTAAGGTCCTTGGAGATGATGGTTCCAAGAAACTTAAATGACTCCACAGATGCAACTGTGGTGAGTGCGGGGAGGGGAGGGGGGGCTCTCCTAAAGTCTACTATTAATTCCACTGTCTTAAGAGCATTGAGCTCCAGGTTGTAACGAAGGCACCAGGATGCCAGCTGTGTCACTTTCTGTTTGTAGGCAGATTCCTCCCCATCCTGGATCGGTCCAATCAGGGTTGTGATGTCCAAAACCTTGACAGAGGAGTCTGTGGAGGTGCAGTCATTGGGGTTGAGAGATTAAAGGAGAGGGGAGAGTACGCAGCCTTGCGGTGCTCCTATGCTGAGGGTCTGCGGGTCTGAGATGTGCTTTCCCAGCCTCACATGCTGCTTCCTGCCTGTCAGGATGTTGATGATCCACTGACAAAGGATACATAGAACACAGAACAGTCCAGCACAGGAATGGGCCCTTCGGCCCACAATGTTAGTGCCCAACATGATGCCTAGCTGAACTAATCTCATCTGCCTGCACATGATTCACATCCCTGTATTCCCTGCACTTCCATGTGCCTATCTAAAAACTTCTTAAATGCCACTATTGTATCTGCCTCCACCACCACAGCAGGGAATGCATTCCAGGCCCCCACCATCCTCAGTAGAGAACTTGCCCCGCACAGCTCCATTAAACTTTCACCCTCTCACCTTACAGCCATGCCCTCGCATTTTGGATATTTCCACCCTGGAAAAAAGGTTCGGACTATCTACCCTTTATATGTCTCTCAGAATTTTATATACTTCTATCAAGTCTCCCCTCAACCTCTGGTCTTCCAGAATAAATAATCCAACACTATCCAACCTCTCCCTGTAGCTGAAACCCTCTAATTCAGACAGCTTAATGATGTTTTAATTTGCCGAGCCCCAATTAAGTACGTTCCCCCCAACATCCAAACCTGTCCCAATGCAAAGCAAGATCCCTCTTGCCATTAACTGTATATTCTCTCCTTACATTGAACCCTCCAAAGTGCAACGCCTTGCACTTGCACTGGTTAAACTCCATCTGCTATTCCTCTGCCCATTTCTGCAACTGATCTATATTCTGATATATCGACTGACAGCCTTCCTCGCTGTCTGCAACTCTTCGAATTTTGGTGTTGTCAGCAAACTTACTCACCAATCCATCTACATTTACATAGTTGTGATCACCAGAGGTCCCATTCACAGACCCCTGAGGAACTTTACTGGTCACAGACTTCCAGCCAGAGTATGTACCAGTAAGTCTGTGGGGAATCAAAGACTAAACACATTCAACAGATGTTTAGATATTATGAGAATCAAGGGATATGGAATTAGTGCAAGAAAGTGGGCTTCTGAACACTGAATTCTAAATATATAAAAAAGAAAGATCCTATGGGCACTGATTTGCAAGGTGATCTATTGCTGGGCAAATTAATCAGACTGGATGAATCAGAGATAAGTTCAATGAAGACATCCACTCAGAAGATAAACATTCCTTTCGTATTGGTCACATTTTGACCAACAGCCTTATTAGGTAAAAAAAGCATTCCCAGTCCTCTATCCTGATGCTATAGAAACTGGAGATAGACACAAAACGCTGGACTCATTCAGAGGGACAGGCAGCATCTCTTCCCTCCCATTCCTTCTCTCCTGAGATGCTGCCTGTCCCGCTGAGTTACTCCAGCATTTTGTGTCTATCTTCGGTGTAAACCAGCATCAGTAGTTCCTTCCTACATGCTACGACTGGATTCTACTCAGTCAGAATTGGATGAGTAGTAACTGATATCAGATAAACTGCAATGGAAGGTTCACAGGATTCTGACAGGGATGAGGAAGAAAGGATTGTGGTTAACCATTCACTCAGCACTTCTATATATAGATATTCAGCTCACCCACTAACTAGAAGACTCCTTACCTGAATTTTCACATTCACTTCCCACATTATTTGAGGTGAGGTGGCAGTCTGATGGTGGACTGTCGTTCAGTTCAGATTCCTCTTTGTGTTCGCTAATGTCCAAGTTCGTAGTGTTGGGTATGGATTCCTGAGCATTTGCAGCCCATTGTGAAGTCGCAATACAGGCCCATTTCGCCAGATCTGGCAGCCGGATAATTACCTTTTTGGAGACTGCAATGACCTCATCCTATTACAAGAAAAGGTAAAACACTCTCAATCTTTACTGATCTTCAACCAGATATTTATCAAAAAGTAATAGGGCCTGCAGAATTCCGCATCCTGACTTCACACTCTGACATACGACAAACAATTTCTGAAGTGTGTGATATTGTTTGGCTAAAGTTTGTACACAACAAAATTATACAAGCAGCAAAATAAAAAGCCGGAGTTTGGTTAGAGGAATAAAATTGCCCGATAAATACTGAGATAAGCCATCATCTGAAGGACTAGGAAGGCAATACACCAACACACCTGCAATAATGAAGGGCACTTTTAACTCCCTGAACAGGTTCAAGCAAGTCAATTTCAGATTGGAGCAGTAACTTTGTAAAGCAATAACGTTGATAGGTCGGAGCATCCAAATTGGCTAATCGAACAGCTAATAAAAAGAAGGCAAGAAGTGGGAGGTAAAGGTACAGCCTGTTGTATCTTTTGTGCAGCCTATTGTGTGGGATTGTTGTGCTTCTCGTTTCTTGTTTCAGTGCAGTAGGGATGGCAGGTAGAATGGTGCAACATTCCTCCAGCAGCATGTGGCAAGTCAGGAAAACTGCTGGCGTCATGGATAATTACACTTGTTTTAATTGTGCCCAGGTGCAGCTCCTTACTGACGGCTGGAGGCCCTCAAGATCATCGGAGTGAGAGCTTCTTGGATGAGTCTTACAACGAGGTGGTCACGCCTAAGGTCCAGGAGAGGAGGTAGGTGGCCAGTAGGAAGGGTAATAGGCTGAGAGTGCAGGTGACCCCTGTGGTCATTCCCCTTCAAAACAAATATACAATTTTGGATACTGTTAGGGGGGATGACCCTTCAGGATTGAACAGCAGTGTCAGGCAGGGCTGTGGCACTGAGCCTGGCTCTGAAGCACTGCAGGGAAGGGTGATTTCAGGCAGAGCCATAGTGATAGGTCTTTAGCTGGGGGGGGACAGACAGATGATTCAGTATCGAGAATTGAGACTCTAGGATGGTGTGTTGCCTCCCTGGTGCCAGTGCCAGGGTCCAGGATGCCTCAGAGTGGCTACATGACATTCTAGAGGGGGGGGGGGGGGGGGGGCAGCCAGAAGTTGTTCTGCATGTTGGCACAAATAGCATAGGTAGGAAAAGGGATGAAATCCTGCAGATTATAGGAAGTTAGGCAAAAGGTTAAAAAAACAGGACCTCCATGTTAGTGACTTCCAGATTGCCCTCTTTGCCACATGCTAGTGAAAGTGGCAACAGGAAGACAGGACAGATGAATGCACGGCTGAGAAGTTGGTGCACAGGGTAGGGATTCAGATACTTGGACCATTGAGGTCCCATCTGGGGCAGATGTGTACAAGAGGGATGGGTTCCACCTGATCTGGAGGCGAACCAATATTCTGGCAGGCAGGTTTGCCAGTGCTGTACAGGTAAGTTTAAACTAGATTGGCGGGGGGGGGGGGGGGGGGGGGGGGGGGGGGACGGGGACAATGCAGGACTGAGACAGTGAGAGGCTGGAAGTCAGTATGGACCATAATGAGAGAAAGTTCAATGGACAGAATAGGTAGGAGAAAAGCAGGGAGTGAGGATGGACTATTGGATTGAATTGCACTTACTTTAATGCAACAGGCCTGACAGGTAAGGTGGATAAACTCAGGGCGTGGATAAGTATATGCCACTGGGGTGTTGTAGCCAATACAGTAACCTGGTTAAGAGATGGACAGGAATGGCAGCTTAATGTTGCAGGGTACAGATGCTTCAAGAGAGATCGAGGTGCTGGTAAAAGAGGAGATACTGTTGCCTTATTAATTAAGGAGAATGTCACAGCAGTAGTACGAGATTACTGATGAGTCTGGAGTCAGCGAGTCTGGATAGGCGGGCTAGGAAATAAAAGTGGATGATCATCTTGCTGGGAGTGTACTACTAGCCCACAAATAGTCAGCAGGAATTGGAGGAGCAAATATTCTATGACATTGAGGCAGCTACAAGGCTAATCAGGTGGTCAGACTGGGGGATTTTAACCTTCTCATGGTGCCTAGGGCTTAAAGGGGTGGAATTTGTGAAATGTGTTCAGGAAAATATCTTCAGGAAATATGGGAGACGGCAAAGCTGAATCTAGTCTTGGAAATTGGGAAGGCAAGTGACTGAAATGTCAGTGGGTAAACATTTTGGGACCAATGATCACAGGTCTTAGCTTTAAGACAGTTATGGATACGAACAGGGCAAGCCAACTTTGATGGTATTAGACAGGAACTTGATTGTTTGCTGACAAAGGAACCTCTGGAAAGGGGGATGTGGAAAAGTGTGGTGACAAGAGGTCAGGGCAAGTATGTTCCTGTTAGAGTGAAAGAGAAAGGAAACTTGGATGGCAAGAGAAATTGAGGGTCTGGTCAGGAAAAAGGAGGAGGCATGAGATAGGTATAGGAAGCAGGGCTCAAGTGCAAACCTGGAGGAGTTTCAGGAACTAAGGAACATACTGAAAAAGGAAATCAGAAGGGCAAAAAGGGGGCAGAAGATAGCTCTGGCAGATAATATTCAGGGAAATGCAAAGAGATTTTATGTACATTAAAGGAAAGAGGGTAGAAAGAGAATAGGGCACCTTAGAAACCAAAGTGATCATCCATCCTCACTCCCTGCTTTTCTCCTACCTATTCTGCCAAAGGAGATAGGCGAGATCCTTAATGAGTATTTCTCCTCTGTGTTTATTGTGGAGAAAGATGTGGAAGCTAGGGAACTTGAGAAAGTTAATGGAAGTGTTTTGAGAACAATCAGTATTACAGTCGAGGAGGTGCTGAACATTTTAAGGTGCATGAAGACCGATAAATCCCCTAGTCCATATCAGATATCTCCAAGGACACTGTGAGAAGCTAGAGAAGAAATTGCAGGTGACCTGGCTGAGTTATGCAAATCATCATTAGGTATGGGTGAGGTGCCGGAAGACTGGAGGGTGGCTAATGTTATGCCCCTATTTCATAAGTTCTCGGAGCACATTAAGGCCATGCAACCCATCAAGTCTATTCCGCCATTCAATCATGGCTGATCTATCTTTCCCTCTCAACCTCATTTACCTGCCTTTGCCCCATACCTGACACACTTATCAAAAATCTGTCACTCTCCGCCTTAAAAATATCCATTGACTTGGCTTCCACAGCCATCTATTTGCAAGGAAAAGTTGGGAACTATAGATCAGTGAGCTTAACATCTGTGGTAGGCAAGTAACTGGAGAGTATTCTGAGGGATAAGATACATATGTGCATTTAGGTAGACTGAGGTTGATTAGGGATAGTGAGCGCAGTTTTGTATGTGGGAGATCACGTCTCACAAATCTGATTGAGTTCTTTGAGGAAGTAACTAAAATGGCTGATGAGGGCAAAGCTGCAGACGTTGTCTATATGGACCAGCAAGATAAAGATGAGGTTCCGCATAGCAGAATTGGCTTCATAGCAGAGGGTGATGGTGGAAGGCTATTCTTCAGACTGCAAACCTGTGACGAGTGGTGTGCCTCAGAGATCAGTGCTGGGCACGTTGCTGTTTGTGGTTTATGTCAACAATTTAGATGAGAATGTTCATGAATAGTAAGTTTGCAGATGACACAAAAGTGGGTGGCATTATAGATGGCGAAGATGGTTATCAAAAATTGTAGAGTATCTTGATCAGTTGGGCAGATGGACTGGGAAATGGTTAATGGACTTTAAGACAGACAGATAAGTGTGAGGTGTTGCATTTTGGGAAATCAAACCAAGGCAGGACCTACACAATGAATGGCAGGACTCTGGAGAGTGTTGTATAGCAGAGGGATCTAGGAGTGCCGGTACATAGTTCCTTGAAAGTGACGTCACAGGGAGTTAGGATTGTCAAGAAGGCTTTTGGCTCATTGGCAGGCTAGGACTTTATTCCTTGGAGTGCAGGAGGTTGAGGGGTGACCTTATAGAGGTATTTAAGATTATGAGGGAAATAGATAGGGTAAATGCTCAGTCTTTTACCCAGATTGGGGATACAACACAAACACAATCATGGCTGATTTATCTTTCCCTCTCTCCTTAGGCCTATTGTCTATTATCTATTGTCTATTAACACATCCCCTGAGGAAGCACTGTGCAGATGAGAGATGGAGAGGTGCAGATGGTTTTGTCAGCCTGACAATCCTGTGTTAGCCAATAAAATTTAAATGTTTTTAATTTAGAAAGAAAGAAATAGCAACTTTCAGCCACAGAGGATATCCTTATTCTTAAAATAGCTTGTTCTCCTTGTTCGCCTCTGGTATATCTGACAGAAGTTGAGAGAGAGTAAAACTGCCCTTCTGATTAACAGTGAGATTAAAATAGATGCTGTTTTTAATCAAAAACAAAAAATAATCTTTGCTTCTGGGAGTAAGATATCAGAGATGGTCTGTGAATTTGAGGGCAGAGTGGAAGTTAGTGGTAAAGTTAATAAAATCAATGAGTTCTGCACGTGTCAGGAGGCAGCCATGATGCAGTCTTCAAGGTAGGGAAGAAAGAGTTAGGGGATGGTGCTAGTGTACATTTGAAACAAGGACTGTTCATCGTAACCAGCAAAAAGGATGGCATAGCTGGGGTCAATGCGAGTGCTCATGCTACATTTTTAACATTTGCAAAAGTGAGAGCAGTCAAATGAGACGTTGTTGAGTGTGAGGACAAGTTCTGCCAGGCGGAGGAGGGTATTAATAGAGGGAAATTGTTTGGGTCTCCGTTAAGACCTTCCTGGTGGAAAAGGACTGAGGCAATGGGGGCTGGATATTGAAAGACATTGAAGACTTGTAGGGCATGCGAGGTATCTTGGATGGTAGGTGAGAAAGAACTGGGCAAGAGGGATAGGATGGGATCAAGATATTTGGGCAGTGCGGGGCTGGGAATGATAAGTTTGCAGGCAGTGGAGGGGAGGTGGCCAGATATGATGAGATCAAAAACAGTTTGGGAGACGATGGCCTGGTATCTGCGAGGTCATGGTGAAGGGGTCGGCATGAGGCGGTGTCTGAGAACTGGCACCTAAAGGTAGGCATGTTTTCACCTATCACAATCAGTGATAACAAGTTCGAAATACTAGCCACTTTCTTCAATATATTCTTTTTTGAATTTGAGTAAATTTCTTATATTTAAAACCACCTGGTTCTCAATGCCTCACAATTGGATATCACTGTGTGCAAGATACATCTTCTGGATGCACTGGGACGCATGCTCAGTGATGTGGCCTGGGGTCATCGGGTGTTTCGGGTCTCACAACATCAGACACCCTCGCCCAGCCGGGGTTGATCAGGCCCCGACTTGCGTCCCAGCAGCAACTGCCCACGGATCAGCCCTCTTAATCCAAAGCCATCTAGTGGCTTTCTCTGCGGCTTCGCTTGCGGATTGAATGGCCCTCTTCTTTGCCAGCCCACCTCTATGGGTTCATAGCATGTCTTCCAGCCTCTGTCCCGGCACATATCCACCAGTTCCATCAAACAACTTCACATCTATCTATTGCTGATCAGAATTAACATTGCACTGAGTTGGAAGACTGTGGATTCAAGTCTGCTGCAAATACCTCATTAACTGGGGACAGAGCTGGACAAAACACAGACCATTTGTTTGGGAACATTCGCTCTCACTGTCACAAAACTACCTTCCTGCTCTCAGTTACAACACTAATGAATCTATATATAGAATCAGAGTGGTTGGTGACTCAGAGTCAGTTATCATTACTGGGTGACTTTCACACACCTCACAGGTTTGGAAAAAAACATACTACTAGAACTCCAGGACCAAATGTGAAATTCTCCAACCCCAGCAAGATCTGAAAATACACCAGAAAAAAAAAATCCCTTGAAATTAGACGCTCAAAAAAAAAAGCTGAATTGATACAGCGATCAATGCATGTCTACCAATGACAATGAATCAGTTCATTCAATTCACTCACAGAAGCCATTTCAATCCATTTTTTTTCTAACATCACCATTAGTGAGCCATGAAATAAACATACCTACAGGAAGAAAACAGAACTACCCTTCAGGCGCCAGCAAGTTCTTCTAAAATCCAACATCAAGGGCTCCTCTCAGAATGTGCAGTGCATATAAAAACGAGAGTCTTCAAGTGTAAAGTTTTATGAGGTGACTATCGAAGACCAATTTCAACAATAGCTTTTACTTAAATCTATTCTAAATAGTTCTATTAATTTGTGAGGAACTCTATACAGAAGAAATGAATTGTATTATTGAGCCCAGCTCCTCATGCAAATAAGTTTGTACTCAATATCTTTAGAAATGTTCCCACTGGGCAACTCCTTTCAGATCAGTGGATTACAGCTATTGTTAAGAGCTCACGCTGCCATGGAAACACTCCAGTCTTAACATTGAAACTGGGGCAACTATGCAATGTCAGTTCTATGCATGAGATAAGCACTAATCTATTTGTGGGATTTAGTCATTTCTACAATGCACTACCTTTCTGACATACAAGCAGCATTCGGTACATTCTTTACAAGCACTTTCTGCCATCGTACATCTTCTTCCCTCATTATTACATTTGGATTATCCAAATTGGCCTTTGCTGAGTTATTAATCAGAGGAAACATTACTAACGATACTTGAAAATCTGAAGACATTTCTCCCAATTACCAGCTATTAGTTTGCACACAAGCGCTGTCTAATTGGACCAGAATGCAGCTTTGGCTATGTTTCATGGGGTTTATTTTCATTGTAATAAGGCACCAATAGTGTATATGGAAAATGAATTTGTGAACTAAGTGAATTACACCACTCCTAATTTCCTATGGCTTTTTCTGTTACTTTAGCATTGCTCTCATTTAAAACAGTAAGAAACATTATATAAGAGAGATATTATAGCTCCTTCCTTTCCCAAAATCAACAGTGATCACTGTACTTCCAAGGCTGTTTACATATCATTCCCACTAAGGATATAAAATGCTGCTCAAGACAGTGACAGACTAATGGAATTAGTTTTAGATAAAAGATACAGCATGGAAACACCCCTCCAGCCCACCAAGTCCACGCCAACCAACAATCACCCATACACTAATTCTATATTGTCCCAGTTTCACACCTTACACATACTAAGGGCTATAAGGCCTATCTGAAACCTCTTAAAAGCCACTATCGTATCTGCCCCCACCACCACCCCAGGCAATGTGATCCAGGCTCCCACCTCTCTCTGTGTAAAAAGACTTGCCCCACACATCTCCATTAAACTTTCCCCCTCTCACCTTAGAGCTATGCCCTCTAGTGTTGGACACATGCACCCAGGGAAAAAAAGTTCTGATTGTTGACCCTGTCTATGCCTCTCATAATTTTATATACTTCTATTAAGTCTCCACTTAACCTCTGATGTTCCAGAGAAAACGGTCCATGTCTATCCAACCTCGCCCTGTAGCTAAGACCCTCTAATCCAAGCAGCATTCTGGTAAACCTCCACTGCACCCTCTCCAAAACGTCTACATTCTTTCTGTAATGGGGCAACCAGAACTGCATGCAATACTCCAAATGCAGCCTGACCAAAGTCCTATGCATCATAACTTCACAATATTCAACGCCCCTCGCAATGAAGGCAAGCATACCATACATGACCTTTGGCACCCTATCTACTTGCACTGCCTGCTTTAGTCAGCTATAAAGTTGGACTCCAAGATCTCTTTGCCATTAACTGTATACTTTCAGGATCCTAAACGTTGTAAATGTGAGGGGGGGGGGGGGGGGGGCATGGAGTATAGGAGCAAGGCAGTCATAGTGAAAATTTATAAAGCACTAGTTTGTCCATAATTGGAGTATTATGTCCAGTTCTGGATGTTGCACTTTAGGGAATGTGGATATTTTGGGGAGAGTACAGAAGAGATTTACCAAAATGATTCCAGGGAAGAGGGTCATCAGTTATGTGGTTACCCTGGAGGAGACTGGATTCTTCCTGAAACAGAGGAGGCTGTGAACTTCAGATAATAAGCATTTAAGAGAAAATAATTTGCACGGCAACTCCAACAGCCTGACGGGAGAAGACGGCGGGGAAGAGAAAAAGACATTCTGGCCTTCCATCACAGTGAGGAGGTGACTGGAGGAGACTCACTGTGATGGATGTTTCTTTTGTTTGGTGTTGGTCTATGATTGTATGTGTTATTGCATTTTTATTGATTATTCTTATTGGTCTTATTGTTGAACTGCGGGTAATTTTTCATTTCACTGCACATTTATGTGTATGTGACAAATAAATTGACTATTGACTATTGACTATTGAGTAATACAAACAGGATTGTATTTACTAGGAGCTGGTGTAAAGACAATGGGTCAAATAGCCTCTTTCCACATTTAAATGTAAACAGATACAAAATACAACAAAACCTAATTATTTATTCTGGTCAATTGTTGTCCATAAATCTAAATTTAGGCTTCAGATTTCTAATTATTGAAGTGAAAATGAGAGTAAAACAAAATTAACAATAATCTTCTGACTATATAGTCATTTTAATCATAGGTGTTCCCTTTATCTCATTAGTAGATTCCCCTGCTTGGCAACAGTGCAAAGTAAGACTGCATAAATTCCTTACAGCCACCCCACCTCACTCCCAAAAGCTTAACATAATTTCTGTTCTCAATCACTGTTATCAATCATCCGTTGCAATTTAATAATTTGCTGCAAAAAAACAAGTACGTTTATCTTCACGTATTTTGACTAGCATAGATTTTTTTTAGATTTAGGGACACAGCATGGAACCAGGCCCTTTGGCCCACCGAGTCCGTACCGACCAGCGATCCCCGCACATTAACACAAGCCTACATACACTAGGGACAATTTACACTTGTACAAAACATATAAACCCAAGCCAATTAACCTACAAACTTGTACGTTTTTGGAGTGTGGGAGGAAACCGAAGATCTCGGAGAAAACCCACGAGGTCACGGGGAGAACGTACAAACTCTGTACAGATAACACCCAAAGTCGGGATCGAGCCCGTGTCTCTGGCGTTGCAAGCATTGTAAGGCAGCAACTCTACCACTGAATTTAATTAACCATATCAAAACTTTTTAATTAGACAGTAATAAATGTATCACTTTATTAATAGCAATTTTGAATTGTAGCAATAGACAATAGACAATAGACAATAGGTGCAGGAGTAGGCCATTCAGCCCTTCGAGCCAGCACCGCCATTCAATGCGATCATGGCTGATCACTCTCAATCAGTACCCCGTTCCTGCCTTCTCCCCATACCCCCTCACTCCGCTATCCTTAAGAGCTCTATCCAGTTCTCTCTTGAAAGCATCCAACGAACTGGCCTCCACTGCCTTCTGAGGCAGAGAATTCCACACCTTCACCACTCTCTGACTGAAAAAGTTCTTCCTCATCTCCGTTCTAAATGACAAAATTCATAAAACATTTCAAAAAAATGAAATCATTAATTGAAATTACAACTAACTACTTGGAAATTATTCAAAATATTAAACCAAAATAAGATCGGTACAAAAAATCCCATTTTATTCCTAATTCCCAGGCCTGGTATCCCTATTGAAATCATTGAGTGTCAGATCCTGCACCAGCTCCAATATGGTGCAGGATCAGAAAGGCAGCTCCCTGGCCAAAGTCTGGGGAAATCTCACCAAGACCAGGATCTGCCACTGCACCCCGTGTGGAGTTCAGTGCCAGTTGTGGCATCATCCGTGATTCAAAGGGTTCTGGGCATTAAGTATGTGTAAACCAATGCTTATCCTAAATGGAACACATCCCTTTGGAACCTCCAGCTGCAGCTGGCACAATTCGACTCAATCTTGTTCTGGAAAGTTTCTTTAAAGTGGTGCCATGCAGTCTCAGGTAATCTAACTCACTAGAAGTCACTTTCACCCTGAAACTTTTCAGAGTAGAAAGCAAGCACAGAAAATCCCATCATTATCTTAACAGGTTATCAATGAACATTTTCACATCAGAAATATATAGAAAATGTTACGTTCTAATGTGCTTTCAAAAACTCTCCAAATATTCACAGATAATGAACCACATGAAAAGGTTAAAGCATCAGAGATCATTCTGCATCAGATGCAACATTTTTGATTTCTTTCAATCCTTTTCATAAACCTTTACCCAACAATAAAATAAAAGCAAGAACCTGACTTCAGGAATGCTGCCCATGATAGAGCAAGATGCAACCTTTCAGCAGGCTCTTATCTCCCTCTTGGCAGATTGTTTTTTGCATCAAACCAGTATCAACCTGATCAAGCCTAGAAGTTTATGCAACAGAATTATGTCCACAGGCTTCAATTTACACCCAAGTTGTGACCAAATGTGGGTCCCTTGAAGACAGAAGCAGGGGAATTTATTATGGGGAACAAAGAAATGGCAGACGAGTTAAACCGTTACTTTGGATCTGTCTTCACTGAGGAAGATACACACAATCTCCCAAATGTTCTAGGGGCCGGAGAACCTAGGGTGATGGAGGAACTGAAGGAAATCCACATTAGGCAGGAAATGGTTTTGGGTAGACTGATGGGACTGAAGGCTGATAAATCCCCAGGGCCTGATGGTCTGCATCCCAGGGTACTTAAGGAGGTGGCTCTAGAAATAGTGGAAGCATTGGAGATCATTTTTCAATGTTCTATAGATTCAGGATCAGTTCCTGTGGATTGGAGGATAGCAAATGTTATCCCACTTTTTAAGAAAGGAGGGAGAGAGAAAACAGGTAATTATAGACCAGTTAGTCTGACATCAGTGGTGGGGAAGATGCTGGAGTCAATTATAAAAGACGAAATTGCTGAGCATTTGGATAGCAGTAACAGGATTATTCCGAGTCAGCATGGATTTACGAAGGGGAAATCATGCTTGACAAATCTACTGGAATTTTTTGAGGATGTAACTAGGAAAATTGACAGGGGAGAGTCAGTGGATGTGGTGTACCTCGACTTTCAGAAAGCCTTCGACAAGGTCCCACATAGGAGATTAGTGGGCAAAATTAGGGCACATGGTATTGGGGGTAGGGTACTGACATGGATAGAAAATTGGTTGACAGACAGAAAGCAAAGAGTGGGGATAAATGGGTCCCTTTCGGAATGGCAGGCAGTGACCAGTGGGGTACCGCAAGGTTCGGTGCTGGGACCCCAGCTATTTACGATATACATTAATGACTTAGACGAAGGGATTAAAAGTACCATTAGCAAATTTGCAGATGATACTAAGCTGGGGGGTAGTGTGAATTGTGAGGAAGATGCAATAAGGCTGCAGGGTGACTTGGACAGGTTGTGTGAGTGGGCGGATACATGGCAGATGCAGTTTAATGTAGATAAGTGTGAGGTTATTCACTTTGGAAGTAAGAATAGAAAGGCAGATTATTATCTGAATGGTGTCAAGTTAGGAGGAGGGGGAGTTCAACGAGATCTGGGTGTCCTAGTGCATCAGTCAATGAAAGGAAGCATGCAGGTACAGCAGGCAGTGAGGAAAGCCAATGGAATGTTGGCCTTCGTAACAAGAGGAGTTGAGTATAGGAGCAAAGAGGTCCTTCTACAGTTGTACCGGGCCCTGGTGAGACCGCACCTGGAGTACTGTGTGCAGTTTTGGTCTCCAAATTTGAGGAAGGATATTCTTGCTATGGAGGGCGTGCAGCGTAGGTTCACTAGGTTAATTCCCGGAATGGCGGGACTGTCGTATGTTGAAAGGCTGGAGCGATTGGGCTTGTATACACTGGAATTTAGAAGGATGAGGGGGGATCTTATTGAAACATATAATGGCGGTGCTGGCTCGAAGGGCTGAATGGCCTACTCCTGCACCTATTGTCTATTGTCTATTGTCTATAATCCAAGTTACTGCCAGTCATTGTTGATTCCTTTTCCAATACTTCAATTCCAATCTTAGTCCCGCCCCCTCCTCTGACATCAGTCTGAAGAAGGGTCTCGACCCGAAACGTCACCCATTCCTTCTCTCCTGAGATGCTGCCTGACCCCCTGAGTTACTCCAGCATCTTGTGTCTACCTTTTCCAATACGAGTCGTAGAGGGAAGTCCTACCTCCAGCAGTGAAAACACATTTACAAGTGAACATTGCTGAATAAGTGAACAATGCAGAACAAGACAGATTCTAGCAACTTTGCCTTCTACAACCACATACCTGTGCTACATTACCTGTGGGCGATAATGCAATTCAAGTGCCAGCTAGTCACACACAAAATAAAATATGAATCCTTAGAGCAAACAAATTCCCATATTAGAAATTTAAAGCCGAAGGAATTTTGTGAATAAAAGTAATCACAGCACTCAGGGACTTGAGGAAAGCAGTTCCTGATTTAAATGTCAGGACTTTGCCAAGTACAGTTTTATTAAAATGTAGAAACAAGGAACTGCAAATGCTGATTTACAAAGAAAAATATGTGAACATTTTCCCATATTATTTTAGAGCAAATAATTCTCAGAATTAATAGCTTAGTTGCAGTTCATTTCAAACATCCAGTATAATGTCCTTTGTTAAATTTCATCAGTGTTCAAGCTGGACATTTAACATTAAACAGAAAGCTTTCTGTTATTCTTTAGACAGGGACGTAGTGTTTTGCATTCAGAAGGTCAAGCATTTGTTCAGATTTCTTTTTATCTTTCTCCTTCCCTTCCCATAGTTAAAATCTTTTTTTTTTTTTACTATAGGTGGTTCTAAACATGCCTGTTGAACAAGGAGGAAACAGATATTTTAGGAATGAGAAGTATGCCACAGAACTTACAGCAAGAGATTTGGGCAGGTATATTCAGTAATATGCGGGAGAGAGCAGCGATCAATTCCACATCCATGAATGCTCAAGTTAAACAAATGGGACTGGACACTTTGATCCCACAACAATATGAAAAATGACACGCTGCCTTCATTGTAATATGACAAAATATTGCAAGTTTCACAGTAATGAAGAGGCCTGTGACAATCAGCTTAATTTGAAGTGTCTGGTAATATTTCAGTCAAGATTATTGGTTTAAAGTCACAATAAGAATTTCCAGAATATGCCAGAGTACGATAGTCAAATTCAGGATGTGCTCAATACTGTTTGTTAATCATCGCTATCATTTATCAACACAATAAAATGATATCGCTTAGGTGTAGAAGAGTTCTGAGCTGCCTTGATTCCATTGATTGGTGGAGCAACTGGCCAACTTTAGGTTCTGTTTTTCAAGTTTCTTTTACATTTTTGCACACCAGAAAAAGGACATTGCTTCCATTACACCAGTCACTAGCTGCATTTCAATATGGAGGAGACTGAAGTAAACTTCTGACTCATTTTAAAAGATGTTTATCCATCTCCCTCTCCAGTACTCACCCCATCCAACTCTGCAGCACACATTTAATATTGCACTGTACCACTTATTTTCTGTAACTCTTCCACTCAAAGTTTGCTCAAACAATACTAGAGGGATGCAAGGTAAACCTTTTAAAATGTATAATCTGCATTTGAATGCCTGAAGGGGCAGGGTGTATAGCATCAATCCATATCTTTGAACTGGAATTGGTTAAATACTTAGGGAGAATAATGTAGGATTTATAGGAGAATAAAAGAACAAGAAAGTGAGCCTGACGCTCTTCATTAGAACCCTGGCAAAAGAAAGACGTTTCTTTAGATCCTCCATCCTAGGATTAAAGATAAAAGAATTGAGAGACCTGCATTGTAGCTTTCTGTAAGAACAAAGAGCTAATCTACTTGGAGACTGTATAAACCCGAAAGGCTCAATGTGCTATAATAGATCCATGGTACTGTCATCAATAAGTTTAAATAAATTTAGAATATGTGCAGTAAGTCTGTTAACATCTGGAATGAAAAGAGAAGCATTTCAGGTGATGATCCTATAGTTAGTTCTGTGTTCCAGTGAAGAGGTCACTTCAGTACACCAGTACACCCTCAATACTTCATCTTCACTCCATGAATGCAGGGGTTAGGAATCTGTCCCGTTCTGTCACTGTTACAATGAAACATGTCCACTCAAGAAAACTAATCACTGCAAATGCTATTCAGGCAGTTACTGCACTGCAATGCATTTCCAAATATTATTTCATTCCAGCATTAATTTTACACAAAGCGCAAAGTGCTGTAAGAACTCCAGGTCAGGCAGCAGCTGTGAAGGAAATGGACAAACAATATTTTGGGTCAGGACCCTTCTTCAGGTGGCATAATTTCAATGCAAAAACTAAACCCCAGGGAAAAGAATCAGAAAAGGCAATAATCCTCTAAGTCATGATACATGAACAAAAGGATTTATATGGTTCAATCCAGCTGAATGGAGCACAAGATATGATGGATAGACACAAAAAGCTGGAGTAACTTAGCGGGACAGGCAGCATCTCTGGAGAGAAGGAATGGGTGACATTTTGGGTCGAGGCCCTAATGGTGCTCCTGGAGGTGGTACAGTGTCATTTTACTGAACTTCAGAATATGTGGGCAGCTTGCATCATCTTGCAACATATTCCCATGAAATGGAGAGGCACAGTGGCACAGCAGTAGTTATTGCTTTACAGCACCAGAGACCTGGGTTCAATCCTGGCTACAGGTGCTGTCTGTACAGAGTTTGTACGTTCTCCCTGTGACCGCGCGCGCTTTCTCGAGGTGTTCCAGTTTCCTCCCCACTCCAAAGAAGTACAGGTTTATAGGTTAATTGGCTTCAGTAAAAATTGTAAATTGCCCCAAGTGAGTAGAATCTTGCTAGTGTATGGGGTAAATGTTGGTTTATGTCATAGGAGTAGAATTAGTCCAATGAGTCTACTCCGCCATTCAATTATGACCGATCTATCTTTTCCTCTCAACACAATTCTCCTGCCTTCTCCAGTAACCTTTGACACCCTTACCAATCAAAGTACCTGTCAGTCTCCACTTTAAAAATACTCAAAGACATGGCCTACACAGCCATCTGTGGCAATGAATTCCACAGATTCACAACCGTCTGGCTAAAGAAATTCCTCCTAATTTCCTTTCTAAAGGTACGTCCTTCTATTCTGAGGCTATGCCCTCTAGTCCTAGACTCTCCCATTAGTAGAAACATCTGCTTCACATCCACTCCATTCAGGCCTTACATTATACGATACGTTTCTATGAGATCCCTCCTCAGCGAGTGCAGGCCCAGAGTCATCAAACACTCATCATACATTAACCTATCATCCCTGGGATCAGTCTTGTAAACCTCCTCTGGACCGTCTCCAATGCCAGCACATCCCTCCTCAGATACGAGTCCCAAAACTGCTCACAATCCTCCAAATGCGGTATGATCAATGCCTTATAAAGCCTCAGCATTACAACCCTGCTTTTATATTCTATTCCTCTTGAAATTAATGCTAACATTGCATTTGCTTTCCATTTTACCAATTCAACCTGCAAATTTACCTTTTAGGAATCCTGCACCAGCACTCCCAAGTCTCTTTGCATCTCCGATTTCTGAATTCTCTACCCATTTCTTTCCCCATCATCTTTATTCCCACTACCAAAGTGCTTGACCGCACACTTTGCTACGCTACATTCCAGCTGCCACTTGTTTGCCCATTTTCTCAACCTGTACAAATCCTTCTGCACACTCCCTGCTTCATCTACACTATCTGCCCCTCCACCTATCTTTGTATCACCTACAAACTTGACCACAAAGTCATCAATTCCATCTTCCAAATCTATAATATACACTGTGAAATGTTATGGACCCAACGCCGACCTCATTTTTTCCCATTGGAACCTAATCAGATGTACAGCACTTTGGTCAACGTGGGTTGTTTTTAAATGTGCTATACAAATAAAATTGACTTGACTTGACTTGACTCTGCGGAACACGATTAGAACACTACCGGCAGACAACCACTGACTCCCCTTTGTCTATTCTGCTATTTACTTCCTTGAAGAATTCCAACAGATTTGTCAGGCAAGATTTCCCCTTCACAAAACTATGCAGACATCACCCTATTTTACCATGTGCTACCATGCACTTGGAAACTTCATCCTAAATAATGGACTCTAAAATCTTACCAACCACTGAAGTCAGGCCAACCGGCATATAGTTTCCCCTCTTTTGCCTTCCTGAATCTTGGAATAACACTTGCAATTTTCCAGTCATCTGGGGTCACTTCTGACTCTAATGATTCCCGAAAGCTCACTACTAGTGCCTCGTCGGTCTCAAAAGCTACATCTTTCAGAATCCTGGGGTGCAGTCCACCTGGTCCAGGTGATTTGACCACCTTCAGTCCTTTCTGTGACCCAAGCACCTTCTCCTTTATAATAGCAACTCTACTAATTTCTGCTTCCTGGCAATTTTTAATTTCAGCCATGTTGCTGGTGTCTTCCACTATGAAGACATGCAAAAAACGTATTCAATTTATCCGCCATTTCTTTACTCCCCGTTACTACCTCCATTCAGCATCATTGTCCAATAGTCCAATATCCACTCTTGCCCCTCTTTTACTTTTTATGTATCTGAAGAAACTTTTATAGAGTCATAGAGTCATGCAACATGGAAACAGGCCCTATAGTAGTACCTGCCTCAAATATGTGCTCGTTCCACATCGAAAATGTGTCTAGATTTTAACTTTTGTGACCCATCTCTGGTATCTACTTGAAATTTGGCATAGATTTAGATTAAAAAATAATTCAGAAGGAATTCATAACTCGTCAGTGCAAAAAGTTGTACACTAATTAATTAAGCTAATTAGAAAAAGTCACAGCACTCCAGCTGTGCACTCCACTCAACAGCACTCCAGCTCGACCCAGGGTCCAGCCACGGGCTTCGTCGACCCAGGCTCCATCGACCCAGGCTCCGTCAGCCGCTGGCTCTGTCGATCAGTGAGACCCCGCTCTGACCTGCTCCGGTCCCGGCTTCTCCACAGCTTTCCGGGAACTCAGAGAGAGAATTCTGAACACGCATGACCAAAATATTTTAAACATTGGTTTAATTCCAGATACACAGCTGTTACTAATTGTTTACTGTGTCGAGGAAACTAAAACTTGCCAGGTTAGTTGGTCAGGCACATCACAAAGCAGACATTTCTTCATCCAAGCAGATTTCTACTTTATCATAGATTCTTGATCAGTGAATATATTCAAGGACAAGATTAGATTGATAGCACCTAAGGTTTAGGAACTGAAAGAGATTTTAAATACAGCATGAGGCACGGTACTAGTAAATGGCAGAGCAGACTGAGAGAACAATATAGACCCTTCAGCTTATTTGTGACAGTATCCCTGATGTTTATACTCTAAAGTTATATCTAAAGTAAACTTAAATTAGAAACGTAAACACTATAAGAAAACATTACACCAGCATATAATTCTTAAGGATGGCTCTTAAAAGAAGTTTGTTGATATCATTTCTCCGCGGCTTTCCGGGAGCTCAGAGAGAGAATTCTGAACATGCACTGCAGGGTTTTGCCAGGATTTACTCCAGGACTTTGACCCATCAACAGTGAAGGAACAGCGACACGTGGGCTCCCTGCCAAGCTAGCCTGAAACAAAACGCGTGATTGGTGAATTGGCGTCTGATTCAATGACAAACGTGCTTTGATTGGACAATTACTACTCGGAAAATTGACAAGATTTGAGGTTTTCTCCATATTTTTTTAACATGTGCAGGTTTTGTTCTTGATAAGTTTCAGATATAATTTCTATAATATTTTTACACATTATGTTATAAATACAGGTAGATATGGGATGTGGGTCACGACATGAAATGAAAAGGCACCTTGACCCACGGTCTAATACCTACCACATATGTAAAAAAGTTACCCCTCAGGTTCCTATTAAGTCTTTCCTCCTCACCTTAAATCTATGTCCTCTGGTTCTCGATTCCGCTACTCTGGGCAAAAGACTGCATTTACTCGATCTTGTACACCTTGTTCATGATTTTGTACACCTCTATAAGATCATCCCTTACCCTCCTGCAGTCCAAGCCTGCTCAACCTCTCCATATAGCTCAGACTCTCAAGTCCTGGCAACATCCTCGTATATTTTCTCTTAACCCTTTCCAAATTAACAACATCTTTCTTGTAACAGGGTGACCAAAACTGAACACAATACTCTAAATGTAGCCTTGCCATTGTCTTATACAACTGTAACATGACCTCTCAACCTCTACACTCAATACTTTGACTGATGAAAACTAATGTTCGGAAAGCTTTTTTTACCACCCTATCTACCTGTGATGCCATTTTCAAGGAACTATGTACCTGCACTCCTAGATCCCTCTGCTCTACAACTCCCCATTCACTGTGTAGGTCCTGCCCCTATCAGACGCCCCAAAATGCAGCACCTCACATTTCTCTGTATTAAATTATATTAACCATTCCTCAGCCCACCTGCCCAACCGATTAAGATCATGTTGCAATTTTTGATATAATTTTCACTATCTGCAATACAACCCACTTTAGTGTCATCTGCAAACTTGCTAATCATGCCTTGTGTGTTCTCATCCTAATTATTGACATAGATGACAAACAGCAATGTTTTGGACCTAGGTAGCTGACAGAATAGCCTCCACAGTTAGGAGTTTAAGTTGTACAAAAGGGAAGTATATTGGTTTGTCATAGAGTTATACAGTATGGAAACAGGACCTTCGGCCCAATGTCAATATTGACCTAGATGTTTATCTGATCTAGTCCCATTTCCCTGTGCTCGGCCCCTTCTGTCTGAACCTTTCCTGTCATGTACCTATCCAAATGTCTTTTAAACATTGCATTGTACTCGCCTCAATGACAAATAATCCAGGGGAATAAACATCCCAATCTATCCAGCATCGCCTTATAACTCCAGCCCATCCAATCCTAGTAACATCCACCTGAGTTTGTTCTGCACCCTTTTCAGCTTAATAACATACTTCTTATTGCTGGATGAGCAGAACTCTACACAATACAGAAAATGTGGTCTCACCAATGACTTACAGTGCATTCAGAATGTATTCACTATTTCCACATTTTGTTACGTTACAGCCTTATTTTAAAATGGATTAAATTCTTTTTTTTTTATCATCAATCTACACACAATACCCCATAATAAAAAAGTGAAAACAGGTGCTCAGAAATTTTTGCAAAGTAATTAAAAAGAAATAACTGAAATATCACATTTATATAAGTATTCGGACCCTTTACTCAGTAGTTTGTTGAGGCACCTTTGGCAGCGATTACAGCCTCAAATCTTCTTGGGTATGACGCTACAAGCTTGGCACACCTGTATTTGGGTAAGTTCTCCCATTCTTCTCTGCAGATCCTCTCAACCTCTGTCAGGTTGGATGGGGAGCGTCGATGCACAGATATTTTCAGGTCCCTCCAGAGATGTTCGATTGGGTTCAAGTCCGGGTTCTGGCTGGGCCACTCAAGGACATTCACAAACTTGTCATGAAACCACTCCTGCATTGTCCTGGCTGTGTGCTTAGGGTCATTGTCCTGTTGCAAGGTGAACCTCCGCCCCAGTCTGAGGTCCAGAACGCTCTGGAGCAGGTTTTCATCAAGGATCTCTCTGTATTTTGCTCCGTTGATCTTTCCCTCGATCCTGACTAGTCTCCCAATTCCTGCTGCTGAAAAACATCCCCACAGCATGATGCTGCCACCACCATGCTTCACCGTATGTATGGTATTGGCCAGGTGATGAGACGTGACGCTTGGCATTCAGGCCAAAGAGTTCAATCTTGGTTTCGTCAGACCAGAAAATCTTGTTTCTCATGGTCTGAAAGTCCTTTAGGTGCCTTTTGGAAAACTCCAAGCGGGCTGTCATGTGCCTTTTCCTGAGGAGTGGCTTCCGTCTGGCACTCTACCATAAAGGCCTGATTGGTGGAGTGCTGCAGATATAGTTGTCCTTCTGGAAGGTTCTCCCATCTTCACAGAGGAACTCTGGAGCTCTGTCAGAGTGACCATCGGGTTCTTGGTCACCTCCCTGATGAAGGCCCTTCTCCCCTGATTGCTCAGTTTGGCCGGGAGGCCAGCTTCATGAAGAGCCCTGGTGGTTCTAAAGTTCTTCCGTTTAAGAATGACGGAGGCCACTGTGCTCTTCGGGACAGAAATGCTGCAGAAATTGTTTTATACCCTTCCCCAGATCTGTGTCTCGACACAATCCTGTCTCGGAGGTCTATGGACAAATCCTTCGTCTTCATGGCTTGGTTTTTGCTCTGACATGCACTGTCAACTGTGGGACCTTGTATAGACAGGTGTGTGCCTTTCCAAATCAAGTCCAATCCATTTTGTTTACCACTGGTGGGCTCCAATCAAGTTGTAGAAACATCTCAAGGATAATCCATGGAAACCGGATGAACCTAAGCTTAATTTTGAGTGTCATAGCAAAGGTATGACAAAGGTATACTTATGTAAATGTGATATTTCAGTTATTTCTTTTTAATTACTTTACAAAAATTTCTAAACACCTGTTTTTTCTTTTTTATTACAGGGTATTGTGTGTAGATTGATGATTTAATTTTTTTTTTAATCCATTTTAAAATAAGGCTGTAACGTAACAAAATGTGGAAAAAGTGAAGGGGTCTGAATACTGTCTGAATGCACTGTATATAGTAATATAATGTCCTGTACTCATTGCTCTGATCGATGATAGCATATGCGTCAAACATTGTCTTAATTGCGTTGCCACTTTTAGAGAACTTAATAGGGTTTTGTAAAAATGTAGAACAAAAAAGGCCACGAGTGTACAGTGAAAGATAAAATTCTTGAAAACTGACCTAGAGTATAGAGGAACAGAGTGGGAAAGGAAACAGTGCGGAGCCAAGAAATAAAGACAAACAGAGGTGGCAGAAAAAGTTATCAGTTGAAAGAAAATTGAAAGTTAGTAAAATCGATCAACAATTGAAAACAATATGTTAACAGAAATAAAATCTGAAAACTAGAGGCCCTAATTGGAAAGGATGTAGGTGACGTTATAAACATGACTTTTGCCAAATTGTGGTTACCATATAACATTTTCATAAGGGATGAAGAGAAAGTAGTTCATTTTATTAAGTACAAAATTGAGATGCTTGAATGTCAGAGAACAGCTGTTCCAGATTGAAAGGACTTGATTAATCAATAAAATAAATAAATATGTGGGTAGTTTAAAGTTTGTGATAAATAGCGAAATAAGAGACTTCTTTAAAAACCCACAAGCCGCAGAGACGAAACACTGTGTTTGCTTGATCAGTTTGTTGCTAATCCAACAAAGAAAAAAACATTAGATTTGATCATGGCTGAGGAAGCAAGAAATGAGCAGTAGATAGATGAAGGAATGGGCGACGTTTCAGGTCGAGACCCTTCTTCAGACTCAGTCTGAAGAAGGGTCTCAACCCGAAACATCGGCCATTCCTTCTCTCCTGAGATGCTGCCTGACCTGCTGAGTTACTCCAGCATTTTGTGAATAAATACCTTCGATTTGTACCAGCATCTGCAGTTATTTTCTTACAGTAGATAGATGAATATATCTTGGCAGTCACTGATCTAAGATTTATTGAAAATGTTAAATGCAAAACCTGAGCCCAAGATAACAATTGTCCGGATGAAAAGTAGACAATTTCAGTTGGAAGACAAATAAAATAGCTTAAATTAATTTTGTAGAAAAGGAAAAATAAACAGTGGACACGCAATTACAGGTGAAAATAAAAGCGGATAAATAACAGCTTGGGTATTTATTTAGGTTAAAATGTGTATGAATTACAGAAAAGGTCATTACAGGTGAAAACTATGACAGAGGTAAAAGTGCAAGAAACAACGCTGAACAGAGAGCACAGGGTCCAGCTGAGATGATGAAAAAATTATACCACCAGAAGAAATAGTAAAAGGAAAGCCTAGTGGTATGACAGCAATAAAAGAAAGAACATATATATTCAGAATGCATTAGACTTAACAAATGAAAGCGAGCACAGGACTGTTTAAGAGTAGAGGTAATAACTATAATTTCCAAACATTTTCAGAAACAGTACTCTGCTAATGTCCTTGCTTGATGAAACTTGAGTGCTTTGGAATGTTTTCCTGTGTAAAAGACACAATTTAAATTCAAGTCTTTCTCTTGGAAGACTTCCTCAAAATAAAAATAGAGGGTCTACAATAATGCAGAAAATTATACATAAATTATTTACATCTTAGTTGCAATTTCCAATGTAAAAAAAGTTCATACATTCGTAGAAACATGAAATAATTACAGGCAATTAACATCAGCTTATAAAAGACATCCAAATTATTTGAATGGAAATAAATTGGATTTGAGAATTATACTTCAAAGATTTGTTCGGAAGTCACCTTTATTTTTCATTCGTGGAGTGGAGCACATAAACAGGTGGAATAATGCTGAAGTTTGCTGATGGGATCAAATTGCAGAGAATCGTACAGTGAATCAAATAGTTGGCAGCTGTAACTCAATGCCGATATATGATGTTATTCACCTTGAGAAAGAAAACTGGATGGAAGTATATCCTAAATAAAATACACTAATAGAACAAAGTTTCCAAAGGTTTGCTGGGTCTAGAGCATAATTGTGAAAGTATGGGTCGAAAAGGCATGTAAAATATAGAAATTTGGAATTATTTATGCTGACTTACAGTATAAAGCAAAGGCACAGTGTAATCAGTTGGATGGTTCCAGCTTTTAAACGGCACATTACTGGAATAGCATCAGAACCATAAAAAAGTACAAAGAAGGTTCAGTAGAACGATACTAAGAATTAAAATTGCTGTGGTCTAAAAAATGCTCAAAATGGAGTTTCAAAATGGAACAAGTAAACTTAATGGAGAGCTGGGGGAATCTCATAAATTTTAATACCCCTTAACAGGCTGCATAGTGAACAACTGTTTTCACTGAAATTGGTAAATTAATAACAGGAATTCATAGACACAGAAGTCTGGAAAGGTTTCAACAACCTTTAATCATACAAAAGGTTAATGAGAACATGGTGATTATTGAGGCAGAGTCATTAGCATAATCTAGTGAAGAATTTATTAAAGTTCACCATAGTCTTTTAGTTTAATATGCCCTCCATTTGCGAGCACATCACTATGTCTTTTTTTATTCATCTCAGGTAATCATAAAACCTTTAATCCTTCTGGAATGTGCTTAATGCTTGTGGAGCCACTCACTGCCAATTGTGCAGTGAGAGAGCAGGATTAGATCACAGATATCAGCACATTAATGGGGGTCAGAGTCCAAATGCCATGCTCAAATTTCTCCTGCTTTCAGTACAATATCCAGATAGAAGAGGTAAATGTTGGCAATAACGTCAAAGGCCCTTTTCTAATGCCACACACCAATAAAATCTAATTATAGCAATCATCATTCAAGAACATGTGAAAATAAGAGCAAGAGTAAGCAGCCTGCCCTGCCTTCAAATATGATCATAGCTAGTCTGCCCCAGGCCACAATTCCTTTTCTATGCCAATTCCACATAGCTCTCAATTCTCCATTCTTTCAAAAATGTATCTATCTCCTCCTTCAAGACCTCCAGCAAACTGCCACAATCTTCTAGGGCTAAAAAATCCAGATTTTCACAATGTCTGCAAAAAGATTTATGCACCTTAGTTTTACAGAATCATCCCCTCATCTTGTAACTATGTCTACTCATTTGAGCTTCTTCTATTAATGGATACTAGACCAAATAGACCCGTTGGGCCCAAACCACTCCTGCATTGCTGCAGCACCCTCTCCTCCTCCACTCCCCCCTCCACTCTCCCCCCACTCCCTCCTCCTCTCTCCCCCCTCCCTCCCTCCCCTCTCCCCCTCCCTCCCTCCCCTCCTCCCTCCCTCCCCTCCTCCCTCTCCCCCTCCCTCTCCCCTAGGGTTGCCTCTCCTCCGTTGGTGCAACACCCTCTCCTCCCCTACTCCCTCTTCCCCCACTCCCCCCCACTCCCCCCCACTCCCCCTCTCCTCCCCCCTTCCTCCACTCCTCCCCCCTTCCTCCACTCCTCCCCCCTCCTCCCTCCCCCTCCCTCACTCCCCCCTCCCTCACGGGAGCAACCCGCGGTTGTCGTAGCAACCCGCCACCCGGCCGCCATTGGTGGGGGGTGGAAAGAGTCCAGTCCCGACCCGGTGCGGGGATGTTCAGTGGTAGAAAGCGGTGCTGCCACTGACAGTGTCCCACTGTTGCTGTGCCACTGGACTCTGAGCGGCATGGGGAAAGCACTGAGCTGGCCGGGGAGAGGTGGGGGTACGGGGGAGCCGAGGGCAGGTCCAGCGACAAGCCCAGGCCTCGGCCTCCATCTCCACCAACACCCAGCCTCACAGCTGCTGCTACTGCCTTTCCCCGTGGCCCACCTCAGGCTCACGGTTACCCGGTCACGTCCAGGCCCAGGCTCCAGCTGCTTCACCCAGCACCAGGCCTGGCACTACCACCCGCAAGAGACAGGCGGCCGAGCCCTGCTCAACGGGCCCCAACTGCACAGGAGCAGACACGTTTGTTCTGCGCACGCGCGGATGCGGCGCCCATCTTACGTAACAGATCAACGGAGCCCCAACTGCGCATGTGCATTATTTTAAACTTTAAAATGTGAATAACTTAAAAAATATAACAATAAAACTTCTTCCATAGGACCACGGGATGATGGTGAGTAAGGTGAGTAAGGTTGTAAGGTGAGTAAGGTTGGCCTAAAATTGTCGCGCTATCGTGTACCGTTTTGGCTGTAGTTCAGGAACAAGCGAACAAACGAGAGTTTTAATATATAGATATCTTAACATTTACCCTTAGAACATTATATGTTTCAATTAGATCACGCCTCAGTCTTGTTCTTTAGCCACCTTTGCCCAATTACCTTCTTAATAAAAAACACATTACAAAATATTAGGTGTGGGAAGGAACTGCAGATGCTGGTTTAAACCGAGGATATTGCACCTATTTCTCCCATCCCCTTCCACCCACATTCCTTAACCCAGCTTCACTATTTACAACTTTGCATCCCTTTTGTCTCAAACCTTCCGCATTTTCATCTCTGGCCTTTGTCCAAACATTTGTATGTCAAAACATTACACCTCATCTGTATGCACCTATAAACCTGCCAGAATTTGTCCTGCCCTTTCAGGTTTCTCCCCACACCCCACTCCCCACACCCCTCCCCACAATCAGTCTTAAGAAGGGTCCCGACCTGAAACATTACGTATCCATGTTATCCAGAGATGACGACTGACCCACTGAGTTACTCCAGCATTTTGTTGTTTTTCGTAAACCAGCATCTGCAGTTCCTTGTTTCTACACTTTAAAAACAAACAATGGAAGCCCAAACATCACTCCTACCAGCATCTCCAAGTTCATTCCCTTCTCTTGGCTTCCCAAAGACAGTGTGGTGAAGCTTTACAGATACAGTGCCCTCCATAATGTTTGGGACAAAGACCCATCATTTATTTATTTGCCTCTGTACTCCACAATTTGAGATTCGTAATAGAAAAAAATGACATGTGGTTAAAGTGCACATTGTCAGATTTTAATAACGGGTATTTTTATACATTTTGGTTTCACCATGTAGAAATTACAGCAGTGGTTATACATAGTCCTCCCATTTCAGGGCACCATAATGTTTGGGACACAGCAATGTCATGTAAATGAAAGTAGTCATGTTTAGTATTTTGTTGCATATCATATCATATCATATCATATATATACAGCGCGGAAACAGGCCTTTTCGGCCCACCAAGTCCGCGCCGCCCAGCGATCCCCGCACACTAACACTATTAACACTATCCTACACACACTAGGGACAATTTTTACATTTACCCAGCCAATTAACCTACATACCTGTACGTCTTTGGAGTAATGACCGCTTGAAGTCTGCGATTCTTGGACATCACCAGTTGCTGGGTGTCTTCTCTGGTGATGCTCTGCCAGGCCTGTATTGCAGCCATCTTTAGCTTATGCTTGTTTTGGGGCTAGTCCCATTCAGTTTTCTCTTCAGCATATAAAAGGCATGCTCAATTGGGTTCAGATCGGGTGATTGACTTGGCCACTCAGGAATTGACCATTTTTTAGCTTTGAAAATCTCCTTTGTTGCTTTAGCAGTTTGTTTGAGATCATTGTCTTGCTGTAGAATGAACCGCCGGCCAATGAGTTTTGAGAAATTTGTTTGAACTTGAGCAGATCGGATATGTCTATACACTTCAGAATTCATTATGCTACTACCATCAGCAGTTGTATCATCAATGAAGATAAGTGAGCTAGTACCTTCAGCAGCCATACATGCCCAGGCCATAACACCCCCACCACCGTGTTTCACGGATGAGGTGGTATGCTTTGGATCTTGGGCAGTTCCTTCTCTCCTTCATACTTTGCTCCTGCCATCACTCTGATATAAGTTAATCTTCATCTCATCTGTCCACAAGACCTTTTTCCAGAACTGTGGTTGCTCTTTTAAGTACTTCTTGGCAAACTGTAACCTGGCCATCCTATTTTTGCGCCTAACCAGTGGTTTGCAACCAGCAGCGTAGCCTCTGTATTTCTGTTCATGAAGTCTTCTGCGGACAGTGGTAATTGATAAATCCACACCTGACTCCTGAAGAATTTTTCTGATGTGTTGGACAGGTGTTTGGGGATTTTTCTTTATTTCAGAGAGAATTTTTCTGTCATCAGCTGTGGAGGTCTTCCTTGGCCTATCAGTCCCTTTGCGATTAGTAAGCTCACCAATGCACTCTTTCTTCTTAATGATGTTCCAAACAGTTGATTTTGGTAAGCCTAAGGTTTGGCTGATGTCTCCAATAGTTTTATTCTTGTTTCTCAGACTCATATTGGCTTCTTTGACTTTCATTGGCACAACTTTGGTCCTCATGTTGATAAACAGCAATAAAAGTTTCCAAAGGTGATGGAAAGACTGGAGGAAAGACTTGGAGCTGAGAGCTCTCTTATACCTGCATTAAGGAAGCATTTTAACACACCTGAGCAATTACAAACACCTGTGAACCCATGTGTCCCAAACATTATGGTGCCCTGAAATGTGGGGACTATGTATAAACACAGCTGTAATTTCTACATGGTGAAACCAAAATGTATAAAAAATGGCCTTTAATAAAATCTGACAATGTGCAGATGTGATTTTAATATCAATAATCTGATGTGATTTTTTCTATTACAAATCTCAAATTGTGGAGTACAGAGGCAAATAAATAAATGATGAGTCTTTGTCCCAAACATTATGGAGGGCACTGTACATCTGACAACAAAGGTGCTATATCAAGAAAGGAACTAATGATAATGAGACTAAAAAGTGATTTAAAAACAACTGAGGGTCTGAAAGGAGAGAAGAAATTGGCAAAAATTTAAAGCGGGTAAATTACAAACCACATAAAGCACATAACATGAGCAACTAAATCTGACCATTTGTACTAAGTTTGGCCTGATTGTATTTATGTATAGTATTATCTGATTTGACTGGATAGCATGCAACAAAAGTTTTTAACTGTAGTCAGTAAACATGACAATAATAAACATAAACTGTAGTGCATGACAGTGAATGTACTAGTTTAGATACCTGGGGATGGGTGGGGGACAGGGGACGGAAATGATTCCTCAGCGATTAGTGGTTATGGTGATGGATTGGGGTGAAGTCAGGATTTGATTTATACATCATGGTGTGAAATTTGACTTATTATATTTGGTAACCAAGGCCAACACAGGTTAACAATTGGAAGAATGATACATGCAGAAGAAAAGGGAGTGTAGAGGGATTTTACAAGGTAAGAAGTTAAAAAGCAGGTAGGAGAATATTAGAATATGCCGTCTGGAAGTGGAGACAGAACAATTAGAAGTTTCAACGTGGCTTGTGAGAGGGGTATGGGTGAGTAAAGTAGAAGTGTGGGTGGAGAGAGGATTAAAAAAAACAAATACTCAACAGAATAGAAACAGTGCAAAATTAAATTCAGAACAGCAAACTATATTCAGGTTAAAGCAATTTTTTATTCCGGTTGTCACATTCTAACAGAAAATTGGTTTGACAATAACAATTCTTCTGAACCAGAGAAGGCCTTTGACAACAAAACATCCTCTCACTTCAAGTGCACAAAGAAACATTGAAAAGTACAGGAATCTCGTGAAACTACAGATATTTTGGATGTTACAGACATAAAGAGGGGTATGGAAAGTAGTGGTGTTTCAGTATGATATAAACACAACTAATGGCTAATGTTTTAGCTTTATAATTGCTACTTTTTAAAAACAAAAGAGGCAGTTTCTTAAAAAGCCAGAACAAATGTAAAACTCATTTGTCAGGAAGTGCATGTCTTAGAGATGGATGGTTGTATTCCACATCTCAAATTACAGGGAACAACAAATAAGCAAATAAAGATTTCCTAATCCGTGCTTCAGAGTCATACAGCACCGAAACATGCCCTTCAGTCCAACTTGCCCCAGCCAACCAAAGTGCCCCATCTACACTAGTCCTTCAGTCTCCTATTAAATATTTCTCCTGTCACCTTAAACCTGTATCCTCTGGCTCTTGATTCCCCTACTGTGGGTAAAAGACTCTGTGCATCTACCCATCTATTCCCTATGATCTTATATATTTCATCCTCCTGCGCTACAAGGAATAAAGTCTTAGCTTGCTCAATCTCTCCCTATAGCCCAGGTCCTCAAGTCCTGGCAACATCCTCATAAATCTTTTCTGAACTTTTCCCAGCTTAAATCTTCACTGTAGCAGGGTGACCAAAGCTGAACACAATACACCAAATGTGGCCTCAACAACGTCTTGTACAACTGTAACATAACATCCCAACTGACAGATAAAGGCCAATGTGCCAAAGCCTCCTTGATCAACCTATCTACCTGTGACTCCACTTTCAAGAAACTATGTTCTTGAACTCTGCTCCCCAGAGCCCTGCCATTTACTGTGAAGGCCCTGCCCGTGTTTCGTTTCTCAAAATGCAACATCTCACACTTATCTGTATTAAACACTATTAATCATTCCCCAGTCCACTTGCCCAACTGATCAAGGTTTTGCTACCACCCATAGCAAACGTACTAATCCTACAGTGGTGCAAATTTACTAATCCTGCAAACGTACTAATCCTGCCTTGTACATTTTCATCTAAATCGTTGATATAACCCCAGAGACAGCAGTGGGCCCAGCTCCAATTCTTGAGGAATCCCAATACTCACCGACCTCCAATTCAAATAGCAAACTTTCACCATCATCCCTGCTCCCTTCCGTGAAGCCAATTTTCTATCCAGTGAGCTAGCTCTCCCTTGATCTCATGCGATCTAACCTTTCCAGAGCTGCGTGCCACGAGGAACCTTATCAAATGCTTGCTTCGTGCTATTTATTTATATTTCGTTTTAAATAAACCCCTATCAGCACAATCTATGTTTAGGTCATTGTCTCGCTAACCATGAAAGAGGAGAGAGGCTCCCGCCGCGTTCAACAACTCGACGCCACCAATGCAAATTCACAGTAGATCAGGACAATTCTGGAAATTCACTCAGAAGACGTCAAATTTGTCAAGTCAAGTCAAGTCAATTTTATTTGTATAGCACATTTAAAAACAACCCACGTTGACCAAAGTGCTGTACATCTGATTAGGTACTAAGGAAAAAATGAAACAGTTCACAGCGCCTCCTCAATGAGCCTCAAACGCTAGGGAGTAGAAAAAGGGTTTGAGCCTGGGCTTAAAGGAGTCGATGGAGGGGGCAGTTCTGATGGGGAGAGGGATGCTGTTCCACAGTCTAGGAGCTGCAACCGCAAAATTTGGGCAACCGCCGACCCCGCTGGGCTGCTAATTATTTCAAGAGAGCCAGTCTCTCATTTTGATGATTGTTCCCCCATCATCATTTCTGAATATAGCCCACAATGAGGAAACGGAGCAGCACCCACGCCCTTTGAAACAGAGATCAAACGACAACGAAACCTTAGTCATGTTATTATTTTAAATCACGGTTAAACAGACCCAATCGTTCAGAGACGTTTACAATTTTAAATGTCCGCCGATAACATTATAATACGGACTGCAAGATTCCATAATCAAAGCGTATCAGATTTCAGTTTGCTCATTCCTGGAAATAATTACCATTTCGCAACCCAATGGAAACGGTTCACAAGTAAAGTTTCCAAAGAATTTAAAAATATTTTATTAATACATTATTTTGAGAACCAACTCAATAAAGATATCTGCCGCGGTGTTTGGGGTGTTTTTTGTTCAAAATCAAACGTTTTCCCTAATCTGTTGTACTTATTCACAAAATGCTGGAGTAACTCAGCAGGTCAGGCAGCATCTCAGGAGAGAAGGAATGGGCGACGTTTTGGGTCGAGACCCTTCTTCAGACTGAGTCTCCTTCTTCAGGCTGAGTTACTCCAGCATTTTGTGAATAAATCCCTAATCTGTTGTGTGGGTGGTTCAGTGGAGCTTGGACAGGACGGCTTCCCAATATCTGCCTGATTCTAATCATGTTTCAGTAGAGATCAGCCAACGTTGGGGCAATATGAAAAGGGGGGGATTCCGAGAGTTCGCGGAATATTTAATGTTGTGTCCATCCCCCCCGGCTTCCCATTAATTTAACAATCCCGCAAACACTGCTCAAACGGGAAGGAAGCAGCTGCCCTCTTGCCCCCTTACCTGGCCGTGGTGCAGGTCGCGTCCTTGCGGGGTATCTCCCGGGCTGAAGTAGAGCCTGGTGCTGGCCAGCGTCTGCCGGCGGCTGCGGTCCTCCCACAAGAGCTGGAGCTCGGCGATGCACTCGGGCTCATGGGGCTGGCATCTGACAAAGAGGAACTGGCCGAGCTTGGCCGTCAACGTCCTCGGCGCCACGTCCTGGCCGGAGGAGCCCGACACCAGCACGCTGAAAGCCCTGTAGAAGGTGTACGGTCCGTGGGAACCGCAGGGAGAACCGACCCACTGGAGGGGAGGGAAGAGCGAGAGAGACAAAGAGGCAAAGCCATTAATGACAGAGAATTCCTGAAACAAAACACTTTGTATCAAACTTCACCGCTTCCCCCCTCTGAAGCTCCTCTCAGCCCTCAGCCCACCACACAGCTAGCTAGCTCCCTCTGCAATCCCAAAGTTTTTGCTCAAACTTTCTCTCCCCTCAAGTAAACCGACAAAAAAAAAGAAAAAAAAAAAGACTTTGAATCTTTCTGTGGGTGATTTTTGTTTACCTCGATTTTGATCGGCTCCATATCTCCTCCAGCAGCAGTCGGCTGAGCAGCTAGGTCCTGGCAGCTGCGCGCCTCGCGATTTTAATGTTTTAAAGAAACAATAAAGCGAGGGAAGAAATAAAAGGGGAAAGTATCAAAGAAAAACCGGTCAGCAACTTTATGGTGGCGGACAAAGGGGAACAAAGAGCAAAGGATAACGAGCCAACGCGGAAACAGTCTCTTGATTTTCAAACTCAGCAAATCCGTCCATACCAATGCATAAATAATAACTGATTATTATTAAATACTTTCCCACCCCCCCCCCCCCCCAACCCTCTTCATGCATTTGCACGCATGGAATTCTCAAGTAAACCGACAAAAAAAATTCCACTGCCAAAACTTAAACTGCGTTGTTGCTGTTGTTTTACTTTCCAAAACTAAACTTTAATTTTTTTTTTACCCAGCTGCAAGGATGGAAGAAGGCTTGACGTCACTGGGATGATTGAGTGGGAAGGAGTTTCCAGCCGGCAACCTGGGATCGGGAAGGGAACTCCCTGCAATGAAAGTGTTGTCACTTGGATCCGACAGTGATTTTATCCGCAACTAGAGATCTGCCAACCAAGCAGAGACAATGTGGGAACGTTGCGGTTATATCATCTTCATGGGATTGTTCCAAGGGAATTGCTAGTCCCCCGAGAGAAAGGGGAGCTACTGAGGAGATTCCTGGACTGTCATATTCAGTACACGGTCTCTACGCATAGAAATGGTGGAAAGCGGGCACTGCTAACGCCCAGAATTCCCATCTTCTTCTAAAACAATCTCTCGGGATCGAGGGTAACTTTCTTCCACTCTGGTTTTACATGTTCCCATGAGACCAATGTGGGACCATCAGTCTGCCAAAGGCAGGGCAGGAGGTCGCGGATTGGGGAGGGGGAGTAGTTAGAGAGGTGGTCCACTGTTTACTGGGGGCTTCCGTGTACATAGTCTTGAGGTTGCCAACATCATCCCTAATGCTCCTTCCCCACCTTCAGCACTCGTGACTCAAGGGCCACGAGGGATTTTCCATGTTTTCCATGGAAACTTTGAACATATCCTGGAATGTTTTTCTTTGTTACTTTTGTAATATCTTCCCGTGACAGTGTTTATAATAGAGTTCTACTCTCTCAGTAGAATGTAAAGGAGAGGATTTTGGAACAGGAATATCATCTTCGTGAATAAAGTCATTAAAAATAAATGTATACCAGGGGATTGGGTATTGGAATAAAATCCTCCAAAGACGTACAGGTATGTAGGTTAACTGGCTGGGTAAATGTAAAAATTGTCCCTAGTGGGTGTAGGATAGTGTTAATGTACGGGGATCACTGGGCGGCACGGACTTGGAGGGCCGAAAAGGCCTGTTTCCGGCTGTATATATATGATATGATATGATATGATATGATAAAACAGTCACCAAGCAGTTGGGATTGTGAATATGATTTTTGATGGGAAATCTGGGATAAGTAGGGCAGTGCAAGAGGAGACATTAAACAATGGATTGAGCTTTAAAGGACTTTGAATAGAAATCTAAGATGCCAGCAAATTGCTCAATAGTGGCATTCCATGTGTCCACCACCCTCTGTGTGAAAAAGTTGCCGCTCAGGTTTCTATTGGATTTTTCTATTCTAGACATGGGCCTATGTCTTCTGGTTCTTGAATCCCCTACTCTGGGTTAAAGACTCTCTGCACCCTCCCTATATATTCCTCTCATGATTTTATGCACCTCTTTCAGTTCACCCCTCAGCCTCCTGTGCTCCAAGGAATAAAGTCCAAGCCTGCCTAACCTCTTCCTGTATATAGCCTAGGGCCTCAAGTCCTGGCAATGTCCTCATAAATCTCCAATTCACTCTTTTCATCTTAAGACATTTTGATACAAGTTCAATATTTCTTTAAAGATTTAGTCAAATATTATTATGTTGTATTGAATGTTCAGCAGTAGATTTTTGTTGATTTGAAAGTTTTATTTTTTAATAAACCTTCTCTGATAATTATAGTCTCTCATGCCATCTGATAAACTGTTTATTCATCTATTAGACAAAAGACTGAATAATATATGTGAACATTTTTTTTGTAGGAGGTGAGGATTTCCCAACAGGTGTGGTCCCTGATGTTCAGGAAAAATATGATTGGGAGATGTGCTAAAATTATAGCTGCATTATTAAACTGCCTTACACTTTATCAGTTATAATTTGACTTGTGTTGAACATAATTTATCAACATTAAAGGAGCTAAGTGCTTTTCTGGCAGCATCTTTGCTCCAAAACCTTTATAAACTGTGAAAATTCTCCACAGTCTCTCCTACTCATTTATTGACAAAAACAAATATTATCCAATGCATCACAAAGTATGCAGGAATTGCAACTTGCACAATATAGCCCTTTTTAAACAACATCCGGAACCATTTTGCGAGGGTACAAAAGACACTGCTACCCTGCTTTGTTCTAGCCCGCAGAATGTTGAATCATGATAGTGTTCTTGGTGCTCCAAACCCAACCCTCACACATATATCAGGTGATGTGCAAGTTCCAGTGATAACACTGTTGGTGATGCTGTTTATCATTGATTGAGAGTAGTTGGTGATATTGAATGTGATCTGATTTTTGTAGATAATACATACCTGGGTAATTTTCTCCTTTGTTGGATAGACGCAGGTATTGGAATTCTGCTGGAAGAGCTTGACTAGACATATAACGAGCACTGAAGAGCTTTCAGCTGGATTTTGTCAAGACTTGCAACCTTTGCTGAATTCAGTGATTTTTGTCATTTCTTAATACCATTTGGAGTGAATCATGTGGCTGAAAATTTAACATCTGTGATGTGAGATCCTAAAAGGCTGTGATAGATTATCCACTTGGCATGGTATTTATTCACAAAATGCTGAAGTAACTCAGCAGGTCAGGCAGCATCTCAGGAGAGAAGGAATGGATGACGTTTCGGGTCGAGACCCTTCTTCAAACTGATGTCAGGGGGCGGGACAAAGGAAGGATATAGGTGGAGACAGCAAGATAGAGGGAGAACTGGGAAGGGGAAGAGAGGGACAGAGGAACTACCTAAAGTTGGAGAAGTCAATGTTCATACCGCTGGGCTGCAAGCTGCCCAGGTAAAATATGAGGTGCTGTTCCTCCAATTTCCGGTGGGCCTCACTATGGCACAGGAGGAGGCCCATGACAGAAATGTCAGACTGGGAGTGGGAGTTGAAGTGATCAGCCACCGGGAGATCAGGTTGGTTAAGGCGGACTGAGCGAAGGTGTTGAGCGAAGCGATCGCCGAGCCTGCATTTGGTTTCGCCGATGTAAAGAAGTTGACATCTAGAGCAGCGGATACAATAGATGAGGTTGGAGGAGGTGCAGGTGAACCTCTGTCTCACCTGGAAAGACTGTTTGGGTCCTTGGATGGAGTTGAGGAGGGAGGTAAAGGGACAGGTGTTGCATCTCCTGCGGTTGCAGGGGAAAGTGCCCGGGGATGGGGTGGTTTGGGAAGGAAAGGACGAGTGGACCAGGGAGTTACGGAGGGAATGGTCTCTGTGGAATGCAGAAAGGGGAGGGGATGGGAAGTTGTAGCCAGTAATGGGGTCCCGTTGTAGGTGACGGAAATGTTGGAGGATGATTTGTTGGCTGATGGGGTGGAAGGTGAGAACGAGGGGGATTCTGTCCTTGTTACGAATGGGGGGAGGGGGAGCAAGAGCAGAGCTGTGGGATATAGAAGAGGTCCTAGTGAGAGCCTCATCTATAATGGAAGAGGGGAAGCCCCGTTTCCTGAAGAATGAGGACATCTCTGACGCCCTAGTGTGAAACACCTCATCCCGGGCGCAGATGCGGTGTAGACGGAGGAATTGGGAGTAGGGGATAGACTTTTTGCAGGAGACAGGGTGGGAAGAAGGGTAGTCCAAATAGCAATGCGAGTCAGCGGGTTTATAGTAGATGTCAGTCACTAGTCTGTCTCCTGTGATGGAGATGGTAAGGTCCAGAAACGGTATGGAGATGTCGGAGATAGTCTAAGTATATTTAAGAGCAGGATGGAAATTGGTAGTGAAGTGTAAGAAGTCAGTGAGTTCTGCATGGGTACAAGAGGTAGCACCAATGCAGTCGTCGATGTTGCGGAGGTTGAGTTCGGGTATGGGGCCAGCGTACGTCTGGAACAGGGATTGTTCGACATACCCGACAAAGAGGCAGGCGTAGCTAGGGCCCATGCGAGTGCCCATAGCTACGCATCTGGTTTGGAGGAAGTGGGAGGAGTCAAAGGAGAGGTTGTTATGGGTAAGAACCAGCTCTGCTAGGCGGAGGAGAGTGTTAGTAGATGGGGATTGGCTGGTTCTACGGTCGAGGAAGAAACGGAGGGCTTCGAGACCATCCTTGTGGGGGATGGAAGTGTAGAGTGACTGGACATCCATGGTAAAGATGAGGGAGTGGGGGCCTGGAAACCGGAAGTTGTTTATCCACTCAGCAGTTCTGGCTGAAGACATCTAAAAATGTTTCAGAAGATACTCACAAAAAGCTGGAGTAACAGCGGGGCAGACAGCATCTCTGGAGAAAAGGAATAGGTGACGTTTTGGGTCGAGACCCTTCAGACTGAGAGTCAGGGAAATGAGAGATATAGACGGTGATGTAGAGAGATGTAGAACAAATGAATGAAAGATATGCAAAAAAAGTAACAATAATAAAGGAAACAGGCCATTGTTAGATGAGAACAAATACAGACAATGTGACTCAACAAGACGACTTTGAAGCTGGTTTATTTTTTGCGTGCAAATGCTGAGCTCCCTACATCTTTAGAAGAGGGGTATTTGTCGTTCCTCCTTTTTCTTTAATTAACCATTCACCAAAATTATCGGACCTTTTAATAGAGGAAAGTATTTTACAAATGTAAATTGTTATGGTCAGGTGCAATTTATTGCACCCTGGTTGTAAATGCAATGGAGTGTTACATAAAGACGTATTTTTCAGCTGGGGAATCAGGAGCTCAATACTTCATTGAAATAATTCATATAATAGTGAGAAAAGACATGAATTGATAGTCTAACTTTCTAAGTTATATCGGCTATGCTTGTAAAATCCAGTATGCAGAAAATTATCAGAAAAGAACGACAAATTGTAATATGTCCCACAGCAACAACATTAAAATGGTCGACTTGTGCCAGGAGAACATAAACCATTGCTAAAAGATCCTTTACATTCTATCTTTACAAATACATCAATCAGATCAATTTCCTGCATTGTTTAGTTAATATTTTTATTTTGCTCTGGTGCTCGCTATCTATCTATATATTACTAAACCTCCCATCTTTTTTGTTCCCGTTTGTTTATCCCGTTTGTTTGTGTCTATTGACACCATTTGTGCCGTTTGTTTGTGTCCGTTGACACGATAGCGTGACAATTTTAGGCCCACCTTACTCACCATTGTCCTGGAATGTGCGGGAGGAAGTTACGTTCAAATTGGTGTTATATTTTTAAAGTTATTTACATTTTTAGATTTAGTTTTAGAGATACAGCACGGAAACAGGCCCTTCGGCCCACCGAGTCCGCACCGCCCAGCGATCACCGCACATTAACACTATCCTACACACACTAGGGACAATTTTTACATTTACCCAGTCAATTAACCTACATACCTGTATGTCTTTGGAGTGTGGGAGGAAACCGAAGATCTCGGAGAAAACCCACGCAGGTCACGGGGAGAACGTACAAACTCCGTACAGACGGCGCCCGTAGTCAGGATCGAACCTGAGTCTCTGGCGCTGCATTCGCTGTAAGGCAGCAACTCTACCGCTGCGCCACTGTGCTGCCCCGTAAATTAAAAAAATAATTTGTCCATTTTATCTTGGCCGTCAGCCGCATTGGACGTCACAATAGGACCCGCCCAAGTGACGGGAGTAGCGGCCAATGAGGGGTGGGTGGCCTCTCCCTTTTCCACCTACCCTGCCCTTCAGCCGCGTTCTAAGTCACAATGGGACCCACCCGAGTGACGGGAGTGGCGGCTAAGGGGGAGCTGCTGAGCTGTCCAGCTGAAACTTTAGTAAATGCGCTTCCCTCCTTCGCAATATTCTACCTATCTAAATGAATTTATTGAAAATTAACAAATGTGGAATATCTGATACAACGGGATCGGGATAATTGAGTAAAGCAGTCGAACCCCAAATAAAGTAATTATATTATATTCGTCTTTAACTTATCGCCAGCAAAACGGGACCAACTAATTCGTCTTTTGCAAATTTCGCCAGCTGACATTAAGTGCAAAGGTGGGGAATATCTGTGTTTTAAAAAGACACAATATGGCTGGAGTATCTCAGGGGGTTAGGCAGGGGCTCTGGGGAACATGCACCGGTGACGATTCGGGTCTGGAGCGTGTAGGCACATATATTTGTTGGTGTATTAAAGTCTGCGTGTGACGATGCCTTTAACGGGGAGGTGGCGGTGACGCGGCCTGCACGGTGAGGGAGCCCGACCAGACCCGACCCCCGCACCAGATCGGGCTCAACCCCCCAGACATCGGGCCACAGGCAAGGGGGTGAACAACAACGTGGCCGGCTGCTAACAGGGACTGGACGTGAGCTCCTGTCTGCCGTGACGGAGGCCCGCAGTCCCTGACAAAAGGGGTGGGTTTATTGGAGGTTTTAATGGTTGCCATGGTTGCCATGATGACCCCCCTCCTCCCCGGGCTATTACTATAGTACAAGTTTACTTAATTTGCTATATTGTCCCTCCTGGACAGTGTTTTACATTAATAATAATAATAATAATGCATTTTATTTATATAGCGCTTTTCATATACTCAAAGACGCTTTACAGAGATTTTGAGAACATAGGGAAATTAATAAATAGATAAATAAGTAAATAAATAAATGAACAGAGAAAGGAGACAGAAGGTGAGGTGACCTTCAGTGGTTGAAGGCAGTACTGAACAGGTGAGACTTCAGTGATGTTTTGAATGTGGTGAGTGTGGAGGAGTCTCTAACGGTTTGGGGTAGTGAGTTCCATAGGGTGGGAGCAGCGATGGAGAAAGCCCTGTCCCCCCAGGATCTGAGTTTGGTCCGGATGTGGGGGGATAGGAGATTGGCAGCGGCAGAGCGGAGGGTGCAGGTGGGAGTGTGCCTGTGGAGGAGGTCGGTCAGGTAGGATGGGGCCAGGTTATGGAGGGCTTTGTATGTTATGAGGAGGATTTTGTACTGGATTCTCTGGGGGATGGGGAGCCAGTGGAGTTTATAAAGGACGGGGGTGATATGGTCACGGATCGAGGTGTGTGTGAGTAGACGGGCAGCGGAGTTTTGAATGTATTGAAGTTTATTGATGATTTTTGAGGGTGCGCCATAGAGGAGGCTGACATTAGGGTCAGTGGCAACCTGTGGTACCCGCCCCTCATCCCGACTGTTTTGTGGTCGCTATTTATCTACTTATCTACACACTTTTCGTCTTCGTGTGTGAGCCTGGGCAATCGGACTGTTTGTCAAGGAGCATGTCAAAACTGTGAAGGCATCACAGTGGCACAGAAACTTGCCCTCTTCAAATGCCCTACCCCTCTCAATGTCTAGCAAGTTTTGTGAATTGAGGCATACATGAACCAAGGCTCAGAGGGGGGCGGGACCCGCCCGAGTGATGGGAGTGGCGGCCAATTTGGGGGGGGTGCTCACGATGGCCACCGGGGCGGGACTCCCCATAGTGACGGGAGTGGCGGCCAATGAGGGGGGGGGGCTCACGATGGCCACCGGGGCGGGACCCCCCATAGTGACGGGAGTGGCGGCCAATGAGGGAGGGGGGAGCCCACGAGCTGAAACTTTAATAAATGCGCCCCCCGCCGGGAGGACCGGTGCCCGTCCAGACGTGCCCTGCGCCTGACCTTCCGTGATGCAACGCGGTGGCAGAGGGTCAAACAAGATGCCCGTCGCCTCCGAGCTGTGTTTTCGACGTCACAATGGGAGAAGGTCCGCGCATGCGCAGTTATGGCCCATTGATCTAATACAGATGCTCCCCGACTTACGATGCTTCAACTTACGATATTTCAACTTACAATATTTTGACTTTGCAATGGTGCAAACGGCAGCGACCTGTAACGAGCCGCAGCTCGTTTCAGGCCACGTGATCTAATACAGATGCTCCCCGACTTACCATGCTTCGACTTACGATATTTCGAAGGGGGGAGGAGGGGATAAGGGGGGTTGAGGGGGGATGTAGTGGGTGAGTGGGGGGAGGGGGGGATAAGGGGGGTTGAGGGGGGATGGAGTGGGTGATGCGCGGGTGAGGGGGGATAAGTGGGGGGGGGATGGAGGGGGGATAACAGGTGGGTTGAGACGGGATGGAGTGGGGGGGAATAAGGGCAGTTGAGGGTGGATGGAGTGGGTGGGGGGTGAGGGGGGGATGGAGTGGGTGAGGAGGGGGAGGGTGATAGAGTGGGTGAGGAGGAGGGTGATAGAATGGGTGAGGGGGTGGAGGGGGAATAAGGGGGGTTGAGGGGGATGGAGTAGGTGAGTGGGTGAGGAGGGGGAGGGAGGATGAAGTGGGTGAGGGGGGGATAAGGGCGGTTGAGGGGGGATGGAGTGGGTGAGTGGGGATTTGCACGGAGGGTTGCCGGGGCCACAGGAGAGATTTGGACCCAATGGGTCCACGCCCATCTAGTAAAGCTATAAATCTCATGCACTGCAGAGTAACATGATTTGGATGCCATTGTCACATTCCGTAAGATATTAATACACATATTTAATATCCAGTGCCTATTTTTAGCTGCATTCCAGACATAGAGCAATTAAGTTCATCCAACAATGTGGTTTAAAACAAAATTCTTAATCTGATGCAATAACATTTGGTACCAAATAAGTTTCAAGGACTTTTTAACCCAAGAATGGATTGAGACAAGGCAATAATGCTTGGAATGATTTTCTGAACAAGCAACCATGAGTAGCAAAGCATCTGTAGCAAGAAACAAGCATCAGCAGATTAAAAGTGGAATTGTAATATAACTGAGGAGGTCACTTAGTTTAGATAGGTTAGGACCTGGATTTTAAATGCAAATCCAGAGCAGAGAAAGTTTGTGGGCATTGCCAATGAGCATGGTAGACACAAAATGCTGGAGTAACTCAGCGGGTCAGGCAGCATCTCGGGAGAGGAGGAATGGGCGACGTTTCAGGTCGAGGCCCTTCTTCAGACTGATGTCAGGGGAGGGGGTGGGACAAAGATAGAATGAAGTCGGAGACAGTAAGACTAGTGGGACACAGTCAGACCATGGTGCAGATTGGCAGTGTATGATGGGATTGCAAGCAAAAATGCTGAGGGATGGGTGAGTTAACAGCAATATTAGAAATAGAACTTTCAGATAATAAATGTGTGGATAGTATTTGCTTTTTGTGGGAAATAAGTTATCGTGCACAGAAGAGGTCTGAGCGTTTGCCAAATGCTGATGTCAAGGCTATGTAGCACATGGATAGTTGCCATGAGTGTTGGAGCATCAAATATTAGGCTGCCCTGTTGTTGGCTGTGAAGTGGACTTCAATAACTTTGCTCATTATTAATTGCTGCAGCAGGAATTTGCCAGGTGTTAAAGCTGTCATGAATCTGCATTGATGTGCAGAGGGATCCTGGAGTCCAAGTTCATAGCTCACTGGAGGTGGCAGCACAAATAGATAGGGTGGTTAAGAAGGCATATGGTGTCTGCCTTCATTGCTAGGGGCATTGAATATAAGAGTCAGGAAGTCATAAAGGACATTGGTTAGGTCACATTTGGAGTATTGAATGCAGTTCTGCTCACCCTTTATAGGAAAGACGTGGAGACTTTGAAGAGGGTGCAGAGGAGGTTTAGCAGAATGCAGTCTGGATTAGAGGTTTTCAGTTACAGGAAGAGGTTGGGCAAACTTGGATTGCTTTCCCAGGATGTTGCAGATTGAGGGGAGACTTGATAGAAGTATATAAAATTGAGAGGCAGAGATAGGGTAGAAAGTCAGAACCTTTCTCCCAAGGTGGAAATGTCCAACACTAAAAAGAAAAGCTATAAGGTGAGAGGGGGAAAGTTTAAGGGAGATGTACAGGACAGGTTTTTTCCATAAAAGAGTGGTGGGAGCCAGGAATACACAGCCAATGGTGGTGGAGGTAAATATGAGTGGTTGAGTCTTTCGGATAGGCATGTGGAAGGGCAGGGAACAGAAGGATGTGGATTCTGTGCAGGCAGGTGAGATCAGTAACATGGCATCATGTTTGGCACAAATATTGTGGGCCAAAGGGCCGGCTCCTGTGCTGTACTGTTCTATGTTTTCAGGCCCATGCCGACTCTGGTGTGTTAACGAAAGCCCTACAACCACAAGCTTCACCGCTGCATTCCAGGTTTCTTCGCATGAGCAAACCGGACTCTCTACCTCTGGTTCCATCTTGTCCCCCCCCACCTTATCCAGTCACATGCTCTTCAATACTCAAGAGCTTTCATTTCCTGGACCCCCATCATCTCATCTTTACCATGGACGTCCAGTCCCTTTATACCTCCAATCCTTACCAGGAAGACCTTGGCTTTTGGTACTTCCTTGAACAGAGACCCAATCAGTTCCACTCAACCAACACTCTCTTCCACCTGACAGAAATTGTCGTCACCTGTAACAACTTCTCATTTGACACCTCTCACCTTTTTTTCAGTCAAAGTTGTACTCATGGGCACTCGCATGGGCCCCAGCTATGACTGTCTTTTTGTTGATTACATTGAATACTCCATGTTAGTATTGACATCCACAAGCACAGACTCCCACACTTACCTTGACCGCATCCTCCCACACAGCCTCTTGCAAGGACGTCATCCTTTACTTTCAAATTCTCTGTCTCCACTGTGTCAGCTCCCAAGATAAGGCTATCTATACTCAGCTGAAATGTCCTTTCTTCAGTAAAGATGGTTCTCCTTGCAGTTGCGGATGGATCCTCGTCTGCGTCTCCTCCATACCCCGCAATTTTGCTCTCATTCCCCCTCCCTCCCCTGACAGAATAAGGAGAGGTCCGCTGGTCCTCACCAATCTCCACACCTAACACATCATTTTCTGATATTTGCACCAGCTTTAACACGATCCACCACCAGTCACATCTTCATATCCCCACAGCTTTCTGCTGAGACCACTTCCTGCAACTCCTTGATTCCTCCCAAGGTACTATGTCCTACAACCACAGGAAATGTAACACCTCCTCCATCACCTCCATCCAAGTAGCCCAGGAGCTCTTCCAGGACAGAGGTTCACATGCATCTCTTCAAAACCAAGCCATATTTGGAGTATAATGTGTAATTCTGGTCACCCCTTTATACAGGCCTCGGAGAGAGTGCAGACGTTGTTTATCAGAAAACTGCTTGGAATAGAGGGCATTAGTTACAGGGAAAGGTTGGACAGACTAGGGTTATATTTTCCTGAAAGCCAGAAGTGGAGGGGAGACCTGCTAGAAGTATATAATATTCTGAGGCATAGATGGGGTAGTCAGTCAGAACCTTTTTCCCCAGGGTGGATAAGATGAGAAGGGAAAAGGTTAATGGAAATGTGCAGGGCAAGCTTTTTTTACAGAGTGGCGGTGGCCTGGAATGCACTGCCAGAGATTGTGGTGGAGGCAGATATGATAGGCTTAAAGAGGCTTTTGAAGCCACATGGAAGTGCAGGGAATGGAGGGATACGGATCATGTACAGGCAAATGAGATGATCTTAACTTGGCATAATGTGTCAGCACAAACATTGTGGACTGAAGGGGCAGTTTCTGTACTACACTGTTCTCTCTGACGTATATAGCGTGTAAATTAAAGCCATCTTTAAAAATAACATGTCGACATTAAAATAGTAAACATATTGTTTGCTTTAAAAAAAAAAGATTTCCTACACCCATTCTTTAAAATTTGAAGGTTAAGGGAAGGACAAGAACTGTCCAGATGAAAAGTATAATTATCAGTTGTGGCACCTTGGTAGAAGAGTAGGATTTTGGGAAAAGAAATTAAAGGTGAAAGTTTGAGATGGGTAAGATTTGTGAAACAACAAAAAAAGGTGTAGAGCAAGGAGCTACAAATGCTGGTTTATACCGAAGATAGACACATAATGCAGGACAAATTCAGCGGATCAGGCAGCATCGCCTTAGAAAAGGAATAGGTGATGTTTCGGGACATAACATTTCTTCAGACTGAAAGGTAGAGTTGGTGGTAAGGGTGGGGGGAAAAGGAGACGAGAAAAGACCAGAACAAAACAGGGTGTCAACAGATGATCTCAGGAAGGGTGGAGTCCATAATGGACCATGCTGGGGGATATGATGTGTTAATGACAAGGATACCAGCATGTGAACAGTGGAACGTGTAGGATGACTATGGTATTGGTATTGGGGGGGGGGGGGGGGAAGGAATGCAGGAGTAACGTGAAATTAGAGAAATCAATGTTTATACTGCTGTGTTGTAAGCTGCCCAAGCAAAATATGAGGTGCTGTTGCTCCAATTTGCATTAGCCTTACTCTGACAGTGGAGGAGCCCCAGGACTGAATGGTCAGTATGGGTATGAAAAGGGGAGTTAAATTATTTGGCAACCAGGAGATCGCGTATGCCAAGGAGGACTTTGCGTAAATGTCCAGCAAAATGATTGACAAGTTTACGCTTGGTCTTGCCGATCTATAGAAGACCATACCGGGAGCACTGGATACAGCAGATAAGATTGGCGGAGGTCACAAGGAATAGGAGTAGAATTAGGTCATTCGGCCCCATCAAGTCTACTCCGCCATTCAATGGTGGCTGATCTACCTCTCCCTCCTAATCCCATTCGCCCGGTACGGCTCGGCCGCGGGGCCTTCCATCGCCCGGTGCGGCCACGGGACTTTCCAGCGCCCGGTGCGGCTCGGCCGCGGAAACTTCCATCTCCTTGCGGGGTCTGTGCGGGTCGGTCGGTCGCCTCGGTAGGGGTCGAGATGTCTGTCCGTGTGAGGGGCATGGGGGAAGAGAGAGGAAGTTTTTTTTGCCTTCCATCACAGTGAGGGGGTGTTTGGAGTCACTGTGATGGATGTTTGTATTGGGGTTATGTGTCTTGTGTTCTTTTTTTTTTGCTCTGTGACTGCTGGCAAATGATTTTCGTTCGTTATCGAATGACAATAAAGATATTCTGTATTCTGCCTTCTCCCCATAACCTCTGACACCTGTACTAATCAAGAATATATCTCTGCCTTAAAAATATCCACTGACTTGGCCTCTACAGCCTTCTGTGGCAAATAATTCCACAGTTTCACTACCCTCTGACTAAATACATTTCTCCTCATCTCCTTCCTAAAAGAACATGCTTTAATTCTGAGGCTATGACCTCTAGTTCTAGACTCTCCCACTAATGGAAACATCCTCTCCAATTCCACTCTATCCAAGCCATTCACTATTCTGTATGTTTCAATGAGGCCCCCCCTCATTCTTCTAAACTCCAGCGAGTACAGGCCCAGTGCTGATAAACACTCATCATAGGTTAACCTACTCATTCCTGGGATAATTCTTGTAAACCTCTTCTGGACACTCCCCAGAGCCAGCACTTCCTTCCTCAGATATGGTGCCCAGAATTGCTCACAATATTCCAAATGCGACCTTACCAGCGCCTGAAAGAGCCTCAACATTACATCCCTGTTTTTTGTTTACAAGCCCTCTTGAAATAAATGCTAGCATTGACTTTGCTTTCTTTACTACCGATTTAACTTGCAGATTCACTTCTCGGGAATCCTGCACCAGCACTCCCAAATCCCTTTGCACCTCCGATTTCTGGATTTTCACCCCATTTAGAAAATAGTCTACGCCTTTATTCCTACTACCAAAATGCACGACTCCATACTTTGCTACATTATATTCCATCTTCCACTTCTCTGCCCACTCTCCCAACCTGTCCAAGTCCTTCTGCAGAGTCCCTGCTTTCTCTACACTACCTGCCCTTCCACCTATTTTCGTATCATCTGCAAACTTTGCCACAAAGCCTTCAATCCCCTCGTCCAAATGATTAATATACGTGAAAAGTAGCGGCCCCAGCACCGGCCCTTGCGGAACTCCGCTAGTCACTGGCAGCCAACCAGAAAAAGCCACCTTTGTCTTCTGCCATTCAGCCAACCTGCTATCAATGCTAGTATCTGCCCTTTGATTCCATGGGCTCTCATCTTCCTAAGCAGCTTAACATGTGGCACCATATCAAAGGCTTTTTGAAAATCAAAGTAAGGAGGAGGTGCAAGTAAACCTCTGTCTCACCTAAGACTGTCGGGTTCCCTGGATGATGTCGAGGGAGGAGGTATAAGGACAGGTGTTGCATCTCCTACAGTTGCAGGCGAAAGTCCCTGGGGAGGGGAGGGCTGGGTGGGAAAGGATGAATGAACCAAGGATTTGCAGAGGGAACATTCTCTGCGGAAACCAGAAGGGGGTGGAGATGGGAAGATGAGACTAGTGGTGGGATCCCGTTGGAAGTGGCGAAAATGTCTGAGGATGGTGTTTTGTGTGACGGCGGATGGGGTCAAAGATGAGGACTAAGGGGACTCTGTCCCTGTTATGACTGGGGGGAGGGGGAGCAAGAGCAGAACTATGGGATACAGAGGAGTCATATGTGAGTAAAAAAGTAGGGATGACATTGTTCAAGGTTGTACCACTTAAGATAGAAATACAAAGGAATTTTGAAAGGGTTGATCCAAAAGTGAAAGTTCTAAATTGGGGCAAGGCCAATTTTGATGATATCAGACAGAACTTGCAAAAGTTGATTGGAGTAGATTGTTTGTGGGCAAAGGGACATAGAAAATATGTGATGCTTTTAAAAGTGTTGTAGTGAGAGTTCAAGGTTTGCGTGTTCCTGCTAGAGTGAAGGGAAAAGCAGGTGGAACTAAGGAACCCTGGATGATGAGAAAAATTGATGTTCTGGACAGGAAAAAGGTGGCATGGGTCAGGTATCAGCAGCTGGAATCAAGTGCATCGTTATTTATCCAACAAATTCTTCATTTCTCTCATCAGGTAAACCTCGTGTTCTCAAGGCAAATTTTCTGCATTGTTAAAGAAGGCACAACAATATCTGATAAAGTTAATTTATTTCTACTATTATAATCTGAAAAGTTAAGAAATAAATACAATTTAGAAATGCACTGAAATGGCAGTTTCCACTCTCTAATACTGATGATTCACCATCTATTTTTGATGGAGCTATATTGCAAAACATAGTAAACACTACACCAAACCATAAGTTTAAAATAAAGTCATTCTAAATTTTGTTTCACTTTGAGATCTTCCTTGCATCTCATTCACAAATACCAAATGATGGGAGACATTGCCATCGGCATTGCTGTAGACCTGAAAAAGTCATTAATGCAGTCACATAATGTACTTAAAAAAGAATGAACTTTGTGCCATTAAAATTCTGGATACGTCGATGAAAACAAATGCTTCAATGAATACAGAAGTTCATCAGTCAGTATTTCATGGTTTTCTTTCTCTCTTCCTGTGAATCTATTTTAATTCATTTTGTCATCTCCATGTCCTGGAATCAAGAATTGTAAATCCTGATTTACAAAACATTTTCCAAAAAGAAGAAAAAATAATCAGAGATATGAAGATTTCTTCAGCCCTCCTTTACAAATGTTTTGCAGTCATCTCGTCCAGAAAGTGTTCATCCACTTGCGTGATATGTCTCCGATGCAAATGGTTCACAAGATGGCAGAAAAATCAAGGCAAATACATTGTGCATTGCTCCCTCACATTGCATAAAGATAAAAGATGAGAAGGATAAAAAAAAGAGCTGTGGATTCATGAAGTCCATATAAATAGTAGCACGAGGTGTATGAAGGCAGCCTTTAATTGATGTGAATCATCAGTAAAAATGTAAAACAGATTGCTCTCTATTCGCCCAGGGCGGTCTTTACTTCTATTATGACACCATTCCATTTTCTAGACGCAGTTTGGATTGCAGCTTTTTTCTAACGGCAGAAACAGTAACTCGAGAACATTTGCACTGGCTGAGTTTCAAAATCAGTATGGTGAATCCATCTCGATTGCACTAAACATAATACTTTTTCGCAATGTCAACCATATTCATTGATATGTACATTGATGTAGATTTAAATACTCGTTTCTTTGTAAACTTTTGTTCCATCATTCCATGAACCGAAAGGAGAATCCATTGGTCTCTATTTTGCTATATCAAAGTTGGCATCTTTTCTGAAGCGGACACACTGTGCTAAAAGGTTCTTTTTACAGAAAGGCAACAGATGATATTGTTTTATAATAATGATAGAAGGTGCCTGCTTCTTCAGTGAATTACATAATATAGTCCACCAGGAGACCACCTGAAATAGGTTACAGGCTGTGACCTTAACAATAAAAATATTAAAATAAACTGAAGATTTTGCTGGTTTATGAGCAGTTTCCCTTAACAGCCGTTACATCACTAACGACTGAATCTAAAGGTTTCTTGCAACCAACTTGTTGATACTGCAAAAAATTGTAACATCGATCAATACATCACCCAACAGAAAAGGATTCCATCTCTGCTCAGTCGAATGCAATACTAATCCAGGACATGATACGGTGTTGTGTATCCACAGCCTCATCACCAGTAGAAATAGAAGCCAAAACACAGTGATAGGTTTATCCATTTTGTCGGCAGTTCTGTAACAGCTCGAAGAGATGCAATTATTTCTGGGTTACTTCCAATCAGTTTATAATACACCATGGTGTTTCATTCAGATCACAATCCAGTAAGATGTTGATGATGGTGCAGTGCACCCCTGCGATTGTCAGCTCTGTTCTGGACCCAACTCTATACTTCAAGTTCTTTAATCCACCTTCTTTGTCAATCTTGAACTGTTCCTGTTAATAGAGGAGTGGGAGGTGGGTGGAAATAGACATGGATCAATAATTGTAGCCCATCAAGTCTTTGGAGAAAACAATCCTATTCTCCATTAATTTTCTCTGTAAACTAATCACCCATATTTTTTAATTTATTTTTTTAAACAATTCACAACAATTCTCCCCAGATTCCACCATTCAATTGACCTACTGACTTATACACCTTTTGCATGTGGAAGAAAACTGGGGCACTCAGAAAAACCCCACATAGTCATAGCGAGAACATATAAGGTCCATCCAGAAAAATACCAAGCGGTTAGGATTGAACCTTGCTTGCTGGAACAGTGAAGCAGGAGGTCCTATCAGCAGGATGTCTCTGAGCATTTGGGCCAATGTGCCTAACTAGTTCCCATTATTTTACAGAAGTCATAATAAATCCAACCCACGTAACCATGACTGTCTTCTGCTGCTTCAAACAATAGCAGAACTGCCTGGACGTGGTTTCAATTGCTCATTGACAACATAATCCCTCAACCAAAAGTATTAATTCCTTTGAAGGATTGCTAGATATGGTCCAAATTGGTTACAGCAGCACTCTGAAGTCCTGGTCAGGTGATTATATACAAGAGCAGACTGAGTATATCGCTGGTATTCACCTGTGGAGGACATCATAATGACATTCTGACAAGCTCAAGTGCTTGGTAATGGTCAGTGGCCATAAGATTTTGTTTCCTCCTCATAGTCCAATTTATGTGCCATTTACAGTTGTGGTTTGTCACAGGACAACAATGGCAAATTACCTTTTAGTCTGCACAGTTTAGGATCATTCAAGAAGTCTACTTTTGTGGTTTCTTTTAAAGAGAGGAAGCCATCAATAACACTCATCGAGAAATGTTAATAATCGGCAATTTTATTTTGGCTGGGATCCTTGGAATAAAGTTGGAAACGAGCGTCAACATTTTCTCAAATGGCAGCTTATTGATTTGAACAGTATGTAAGTTTCCTCACAGTCAGAGAAAACAGAAACCACACAGTACAGTTATCTCTAATACATCTCTGTCCCTATTAGTTTTGGGTGAGGGATAGCCACAAGCTGGTTCCCTGGTCTATCAACCAGAATGAACTGGGAGAGAAAAGTGAAAAATGCAACAAACGCTTGAACTATGAGTAATCCATAGCTTTATGACGTTCTTTGTTTAAATTTTAACAACATAAATTACATTCTCACCGAAACTACTGTAATACACGCTGAAACAAGGCGATCCCACTCTTTGATATTAACACTTCGTACAGTTCCCTTGGAATTAACTGCCAAACTCTGACCTTCAGCTATTAATGCCCATGCCATTTTCATTTTCATACTCTCGTTCCAATCCTAATGATGGCTACATACTTCCTGTAATGGAAGTTGATAATACTGTACACCATAAATGCCCAGTGTGGTCAAGCAGCAGTGATGAATGCAATCACCTACTCAGCCACCCTACCCACATAGAAGGAAAAACAAAGCAAAGAATAAAAGTTGTGAAAACTGAATTAAATGTTGGAAACATTTCTGTGGAGAGAATCAGAGCTCAGCAACATCACTGTGGAGAGAATCAGAGCTAACATTTCAAGCATGACGATTCGTTAGAAACAACTACCATTATTTGTTGCAAAACATCATCTATTTCAACCTTCACTGACTACTTCCAGCATTTTCTATATTTACACGATTGCTTTCCCATTCAAATCAAGACTACTGATGAGTACTGGTCTGATGAGTACAAGTTCTGATGCAGACAAAAGGAAGCCGGCTTTGTCCCACCACTACTTTTCCAGCTTTCTCCCCCCTATCACAATCTGTCTGAAGAAGGGCCCCGATCAAAAACGTCACCTATTCATGTCCTCTGGAGATGCCACCTGACCCTCTTAATTACTCCAGCACTTAGTGTTTTTTTTCTCTCCAGTACTGATAACAGCACCATATTTCTAAAATAAAAAGAAACAGAAAATGCAGGAAATGCTTAGCAAGTGAGGCAGGATCCGTGGAGAGAAAAAGAGAGTTAAAGGTTCAGGCTGATTACGTGATCTGATCTGTTGCGACCTCTTTGGCTTTATAGCACTGATTGGAACCCAATGACACCAGTTTTGCACCTCTTGCACACGCTGGCAACAATGGAAATATATTTCTATACCTGCTTCTGTCCTGACACTCTCTTCTGGTCTCGGCGTCTCCACGCTGGATCATGCAAATGTTTGAAGGTATTATACCCTGTTTGAATTCCAGTAGGACGGTAAAGCTACAAATTCAAAATAAAATATATTTTCCATTTTAAAAGATGAACAAAAATATTCACATGCCGAAAATCTGTAATAAAAACATAAAATGCTGGAAACACTCTGCAGGTCAGGTCATGGAAGATGACAGTTAACATTTCAAGTCAAAGCCCCTTTGAATTCTGGTGAGGGGTCTTCGACTTGAAATGTTAACTGTTGCCCTTGCCAAAGTGCAGAAAGTTCTTGCCACCCATTCAATGTTCACGATAGGAAATAAGATATGCTCCTCAAACAGATCTGAACCATCGTATTAACCTTTCAAGGGTGAGCTTGGATAACATGGTGAGTAAACAAATCAGAAGCTACAATAATTCCTCCAGTTTAGTTTAAGGAAACATAGAACAAGATCAAATTCCATTCAACAGTGGAAGAATATGCTTTGCATTTAGTATACGATATGATATAACTTTATTTATCCCAGGAAATTGATCTGCCAACAGTCGTAAAAACACAAAATACACAAAACACACGAAACATGAAATTAAAATTATGAGTGGAAAGGCTTGGGGGATGTGTAGAGATTGGGGAGGGGTGGGGGAAGGGAGTCAGTCTCAGTCTACCCCACGCCAGAAGAGGGAGGAATTGTAAAGTTTGGTAGCCACAGGGAAGAAAGATCCTGTGTGGCATTCTGTCCATCACTTGGTGGAACCAGTCTGTTGCTGAAGGTGCTCCTCAGGTTGACCATTGTATCATGGAGGGGGTGAGCTGTATTGTCCAGGATACTCCGCAGTTTGAGGAGCATCCTTCCCTCCAAGACCACCTCCCATGATTCCAATTCCGCCTCCAGAATGGAGCCAGCCTTTCTGATGGGCCCTAGCTATGCCTGCCTCTTTGTCGGGTACGTCGAACAATCCCTGTTCCAGACGTACACTGGCCCCATTCCCAAACTCTACCTCCGCTACATTGACGACTGCGTTGGTGTTACCTCTTGTACCCATGCAGAACTCACTGACTTCATACATTTCACCACTAATTTCCATCCTGCTCTTAAATATACTTGGACCATCTCCGACATCTCCCTACCGTTTCTGCATCTTACCATCTCCATCACAGGAGACAGACTAGTGACCGACATGTACTACAAATCCACTGACTCCCACAGCTATCTGGACTACACATCTTCCCACCCTGTCTCCTGCAAAAAGTCTATCCCCTACTCCCAATTCCTCCGTCTACGCCGCATCTGCGCCCAGGATGAGGTGTTTCACACTAGGGCATCGGAAATGTCCTCATTCTTTAGGAAACGGGGCTTCCCCTCTTCCATTATAGATGAGGCTCTCACTGGGGCCTCTTCTATATCTCGCAGCTCCGCTCTTGCTCCCCCTCCCCCCATTCGTAACAAGGATAGAGTCCCCCTTGTCCTTGCCTTCCACCCCATCAGCCAGGGTATACAACAAATTATCCTACAACATTTCCGTCACCTCCAAAGAGATCCCACTACTGGCCACATCTTCCCATCTCCTCCCCTTTCTGCTTTCCGCAGAGACCATTCCCTCCGTAACTCCCTGGTCCACTCGTCCCTTCCTACCCAAACCACCCCTTCCCCAGGTACTTTCCCCTGCAACCGCAGGAGATGCAACACAAGTCCCTTTACCTCCCCCCTTGACTCCATCCAAGGATCCAAACAGTCTTTCCAGGTGAGGCAGAGGTTCACCTGCACCTCCTCCAACCTCATCTATTGTATCCGCTGTTCCAGATGTCAACTTCTCCACATCGGCGAGACCAAACGCAGGCTCGGCGATCGTTTCGCTCAATACCTTCGCTCAGTCCGCCTTAACCAACCTGATCTCCCGGTGGCTGCGCACTTCAACTCCCCCTCCCACTCTGACCTTTCTGCCATGGGCCTCCTCAAGTGTCATAGTGAGGCCCACCACAAATTGGAGGAACAGCACCTCATATCTCGCTTGGGCAGCTTACAGCCCAGCGGTATGAACATTGACTTCTCTAACTTTAGATAGCTCCTCTGTCCCTCTCTTCCCCTTCCCAGTTCTCCCACTGTCTTCCTGTCTCCACCAATATCCTTTCTTTGTCCCGCCCCCCGACATCAATCTGAAGAAGGGTCTCGACCTGAAACGTCACCCATTCCTTCTCACCAGAGATGCTGCCTGACCCGCTGAGTTACTCCAGCATTTTGTGATACCTTTGATTTGTACCTGCATCTGCAGTTATTTTCCTACAGCCTTTCTGATGAGTTTGTTGATCCTAACATAGAATATAGAACAGCACAGGAACAGACCCTTCGGCCCACAATGTCCATGGCCACCATGATGCCAAATTAAACTAATCTTCTTTGCCTGCATGTGATCCATTTCCCTTCATTCTCTGTATAGAGATGTGTCTGTCTCAAGGCTTCTTAAAGGCCATTATGATATCTGCCTCAATTGCCACTCCTTGCAGTGCGTTCCAGGCACCCACCAAACTATGTTAAAAAATCTCCTTTAAATTTTCCCCTTCTCACCTTAATGTCCCTCTAGTCTTTGACATTTCCACACTGGGAAAAAAATTCTGACTTTCTACCCATCTATCCCTCTCATAATTCTATATACTTTTATCAGATCTCCCCTTGACCTCCATCGCTCCAGAAAAAACAATCCAAGTACAATTAGAATTAGTTGAATAGGTTGAATCCTGTAAGGATTTTGATAACTATGTAAGCTAGAGGCAAGAAATCCTTCAAAATACAACAATTAATAATTGCACTTTTTTTGCAATTACAGAAAATTATAGTCTTTTTTTAAATTTTTAAACGATATTAAACATCCCCTCCCTCATGCAGCTCTCCTAAATTCTTTGCAAATACATGTCTCAATATTTATGGCAAAAGTATTGATAGTGCGTAAGCAGTACAATTTGTACAGGACAAAACTGTTGCTAAACACACATTATACAAAATACCACGAATATCAACAATATTCAGTAAATTAGGCGGCAAGGGTTCAGAAACAGAATTAATGTTTCAGGCTGATGACTTTTCATCAGAACTGTGGGAGGGGCGTGGGGCTGGAATGTTTGAAGTAAAACAAGATTATAAAGTGCAAAGAAAGGGAGAAAGGATAGAGAGACCAGAAAGGAAAATTTTGGTAGGGATGGGGGCAAGGGAAGATTAAATCAACAATAGAGATGGAGACACAAGACATTGCAGATGCTGGTTTGCAGAAAAAAAACACAAAGTGTTGGAGTAACTTACTGCTTAAAATAATAGCTAACTACAAGCTGTGGAGTATCACTTGTGGGTTGCAAGATGGTACTTTAAAAAAGTCAGTCTATCTATGCCCTGAAACATTACCTTTGCTCCCCTCTCTACAGATGCTGATTTTGTGAATTTCCTCCACTGTTACAATGCATGGGATGAGACTGCTGAATATAAACTGTCATCTGACCCCAGAATCCAACTTCAAGAAAGTTGTGAAAGATTCTGTCATGAAATTTCACATTCTGCATTTAATTCTTACATGAAATTCTTTACTAAAATATTGATACCAAAAGGGATCAAAATTCCAATCTTAATAGCAAATGTCAGAAACAAACAAGTACGAATAAAATATCCAGACTGTAGAAAGTGATAAACAGTGATCTGATTATACTTACTTAAGTGTCAAAATGAAAATTTGAAACCAGTTTAGCTATTACTTTTAAGCAGGACAGTCTGGTGCTTCAGATAGGATGTGCTGTTTAATTCAGCACAGTTTACCAGAAATGAACCGAAACTATGTAAAAGTTTGAAGAATTTACAGCACAAGTCGCATTCAGCACATATTTTGTGCTTGTTTAAACACTGCATTGGAAGCTGGCCCTGCTCATAAAGCTGGTCCAGATTTATCGCTGGTAATTTCCATTACTTGTTCCCATTTGCAGCACCGCAAGAAGGCTTTAAAAATTAACTATTTTTAGACACGAATGAACACATTTAAAAAAGTTTGAGTGTTCTTAGGTTAGAGATACAGCAGGGATTCAGGCCCTTGGGCCCACCGAACCCTCGCCGACCATCACCTGTTCATACTAGTTCAATGTTAACTCACTTTCTCATCTGTTCCCTCCACATTAGGGACAATTTTACAGAGGCCTACTAACCCTCACATCTTTGGGATGTGGGAGGAAATCGGAGCACCTGAAGAAAACCCGCGTGGTCCCAGGAAGAACCTGAAAACTCCACACAGGCAGCACCCGTGATCAGGATCGAACCCGAATCTCTGGCGTTGTGAGGCAGCAGTACCAGCTGCTGCACTATGCTATAGAAGAGCGCTTAACTCAGAAATGAAACAATTTCAATGATACGTAACTGGTTCTGTATTTTTAAAAATAATAATATGAATAATTTAAAATTTAAGGTATTCACATCATCTTGCATAATTTCATCTTCAGTGATACTAATTGAAGAATTTGTAAGATGCTACTTCATTGAACTGTATTATGATAGATTATGTTTGTTGAAATGTCTTCCAATGGCAAGAGACTGAGCAGAGTAGACCTATCTTTACCGAAGATTATAAGGGTTAGGGGTCTCAAACAAATGCATAAAGTTATTAAATGACTTAACAGGATAGATTCTGAGCAGCTACGACTATGGATAATCATAGCTTCAGGATAAAGAGTCAGCCATTTCGGAGCGAGGAGACATTTTTCACTCAGGACTTTGAATTCTTTAGCTCAAAGTCCAGTGGATGCTCAGATGTCAAGTGCATTCCATAAATATGTGATTACAAAGAGAGTAAGGGGGAAGTGGAGCTAAGGGAGCAAGTTATGGGACTGTTTTATTGAATGGCAGAATAGGCACAAAAGATATTATGGATTAATCTTACTCCTGTTTTAATGTTCCTCTCTGAAAGTGTCAATATTATAATAATAGGAGAAAAGCTGATTTTGAAGGAACACAAAGTACAAATACAATGTTCCTTATTACTTGCTGCCACATCAGTCACCCAAGCACAATGGGACTATTTTATGAAATGGTTCCTATCAGCGATTCTCAAGTACTAATTCTGCTACACCCATACTTACTGAATGAGATCACTAATCTACTCGGGTATATCAGTCACAGCTGAGAAGTTACAGAAAACTGATCAATCCATTTCACAACAGAATTCCAGTTGCGTGATGCTCATCCTGAGCATGTTACGTATCCCTTACAAATTCTTGTGCACAATTATGTGAAATTATTACCTGCAGTCCTGCTGCTGTTATTCTACGATAAAATTCGTCATCCTCCCGGCCCCATCCCCAAAACCGATTTGATAGTCCATTGCACTGGAAAACAAAATGGAAATATGTTGTGTTTGGAGAAACAGGACATTTAGCATAAACTACTAAGCTAGAGCACCACCCCTTTAAAATACCACTGCATACTTTACTTTGGTATTTTTTAAATTGAAATTAGAAACTGTACAGAACCAGTAATCAAAGTAATTTGAATTATTTAAAATTAAATGTTCAGTCTTTTTTTTTACATTAACTGAGTTTCAGCTATGTCTATGATGCCTTATTTATGTCTATTCCCTCGTTTATATTCCTGCAACCTATACTATCTCACATGCCCATAAACTCTCCCTGATTTGCCTGCCAGACACCTCCTCCAATTATAATTTACCATAGCCAATTAGCTAGCTAGTGGTTAAGACGAGAACTGATAAAAATATATAACATTTTGAGAGGTATAGATGAGGTACAGTCAGAATCTATTTTCATAGGATGGAAATGTCATAAGACTAAGGGGTATAGCTTAAGGTGAGGGGCAAAATTTAAAGGAGATGCGTGGGCAAGTTTTTTTAATCTACAAAGAGTGGTAGGTGGTTGGAACACATTAATTGGAGGAGGTGTCTGGCAGGCACACTGGTGGTGGAGGCAGATACGACAGTGGCATTTAAGAGGCTTTTAGATAGGCACATGGATATGCATGGAATGGTGGGATATAGATCATGTGCAGGCAGATGAGATTAGTTTATCTTGGCATCATGTTCAGTATGGACATTGTGGGCTGAACAGCCTATTTCTTTGCTACAGGAAGAAGCCAGAGCATCTAGGGAAAAGCCGCATGGTTAAATGGAGAACATATACACAAACAGCACTGGAAATCGGGATCCAACTAGAATCGCCACAATTGTGTGTCAATTGTACTATTTTGTCACTTTGCCCAGTTCTATGTTTGATGACATGCTAGGACACTAGAAAATGGAGTTTAGAAGAATGAGAACTGATGTCAATGAGAATATTTTTTTCTACTAATGAGGATATGAATTTCTGGAATCATGCAGTCCAGTCCCATGAAGTCATCAGAATACATCTGATGAGAGAGGAGGGCGATGATTTTTTTTGAGTAGGCAGGACATGTAAAGAAGCAGGCATTTGATTGGTTAAGTAAAAGGCCCAGCAGCCACTAAAAGGAAGGAAACGTTTAGCAAATTGGCCTCTTAGGGGCCAAGTGCAGAATGGAGGCTTTGGCAAGAAAGGGTAAAAGCAGGTTAAGCTACGGTTTGCTTTTCTGTGTAATTCTTTGTAGGTTTAGGTATCATTGAGATAGCAGATGGGATATCGGAATGTTCCATCTGCAGGATGTTGGAAGTCAGAGTGATTTCCAGTGCCCCTGAGGACTACACCTGCAGTAAGTGCATTCTGCTACAGCTCCTTAAGGACTGCATTAAGGAACTGGAGCTGCAACTAGATGACCTTGGGATTATCTGGGGGTGTGAGAATGTCATGAATAGGAGTTACAGTAAGGTGGTCATACCTAAGGAGCGGCCAAGAAGAAGACAGGTGACTGCCAGGAAAGGGAGTAGGCAGAAAGGGCAGGAATCTCCTGCGGCCGTTCCCCCGCACAACAGGTATGTTCCTTTGAATGCCGTTGTGGGGGAAGGACTAGCCCCGCAGAGGCTGTGCAATGTGCTACACTTTGAGAGTTCAAATGTAAGGAGAAAGTATATAATTAATGGCATGATCCTCAAGAGCATTGATGCACAGGGGGATCTTGGGGTCCAAGTCCATAGCCCCCTGAAAGTGGCAACACATGTAGAATGTGGTAAAGAAGGCATATGGTCTGCTTAGCTTTATGCTAGGGACATTGAGCATAAGAGTTAGGATGTCATGATGCTGTTTCATAGGACTTTGGTTAGGCCACATTTGGAATATTGCATGCCATTCTTATCGCCCCATTACAGAAAGTGTATGAAGAGTGCAGAGGAGGTTTACCAGAATGTTGCCTAGATTATGGTGTATTAGCTACAGGTTGGCCATATTTGGATTGTTTTATTAGTATCAGCGGAGATTGTGGAGGAGACCTGATAGAAGTATATAAAATTATGAGAGGCCAAGATAGGGTAGACAATCAGAACCTTTTTCCTAGGATGGAAAAAAATCAAATAGTGGAATGCATTTGAGGTGAGAGGAGCAAAGTTTAAAGGAGATGCATGGGGCAATTTATTTTTTTTACACTGAAAGTGATGAGTGCCAGGAACAGACTGCCAGGATTAATGGTTGAGGAGGATATGATAGTGACATTTAATAGGCTTTTGGTTACACATATGGATATACAGGGAATTAAAGAATATGGATTCTATGTAGGTGGATAAAAGATGGTTGTGGCATCACGTTCCAGCAGAGATATTGTGGGTCAAAAAGCCTGTTCTTTGACCCACAAAGCCTCAGACCCACAGCTGAACAGTTCTAATGCAGAGGTTGCAGGATCAATTTATTCCAAAGAGGTGGAAAGACTCTAAGGGGAGTAAGAGACACCTGTGGCTGACAAGGGAAGTCAGGGACAGCATAAAAATTAAGGAGAGGAAGTATAACATAGCAAAGAAGAGTGGGAAGACAGAGGATTGGGACTCTTTTAAAGAGCAACAAAAGTTAACTAAAAAGGCAATACGGGGAGAAAAGATGAGGTACGAGGGTAAACTAGCCAATAATATAAAGGAGGATAGCAAAAGTTTTTTTAGGTACGTGAAGAGGAAAAAAATAGTCAAGGCAAATGTGGGTCCCTTGAAGACAGAAACAGGGGAATTTATTATGGGGAACAAAGAAATGGCAGACGAGTTAAACCGTTACTTTGGATCTGTCTTCACTGAGGAAGATACACACAATCTCCCAAATGTTCTAGGGGCCGGAGAACCTAGGGTGATGGAGGAACTGAAGGAAATCCACATTAGGCAGGAAATGGTGTTGGGTAGACTGATGGGACTGAAGGCTGATAAATCCCCAGGGCCTGATGGTCTGCATCCCAGAGTACTTAAGGAGGTGGCTCTAGAAATAGTGGAAGCATTGGAGATTATTTTTCAATGTTCTATAGATTCAGGATCAGTTCCTGTGGATTGGAGGATAGCAAATGTTATCCCACTTTTTAAGAAAGGAGGGAGAGAGAAAACGGGTAATTATAGACCAGTTAGTCTGACATCAGTGGTGGGGAAGATGCTGGAGTCAATTATAAAAGACGAAATTGCTGAGCATTTGGATAGCAGTAACGGGATCATTCCGAGTCAGCATGGATTTACGAAGGGGAAATCATGCTTGACAAATCTACTGGAATTTTTTGAGGATGTAACTAGGAAAATTGACAAGGGAGAGTCAGTGGATGTGGTGTACCTCGACTTTCAGAAAGCCTTCGACAAGGTCCCACATAGGAGATTAGGGGGCAAAATTAGGGCACATGGTATTGGGGGTAGGGTACTGACATGGATAGAAAATTGGTTGACAGACAGAAAGCAAAGAGTGGGGATAAATGGGTCCCTTTCGGAATGGCAGGCAGTGACCAGTGGGGTACCGCAAGGTTCGGTGCTGGGACCCCAGCTATTCACGATATACATTAATGACTTAGACGAAGGGATTAAAAGTACCATTAGCAAATTTGCAGATGATACTAAGTTGGGGGGTAGTGTGAATTGTGAGGAAGATGCAATAAGGCTGCAGGGTGACTTGGACAGGTTGTGTGAGTGGGCGGATACATGGCAGATGCAGTTTAATGTAGATAAGTGTGAGGTTATTCACTTTGGAAGTAAGAATAGAAAGGCAGATTATTATCTGAATGGTGTCAAGTTAGGAGGAGGGGGAGTTCAACGAGATCTGGGTGTCCTAGTGCATCAGTCAATGAAAGGAAGCATGCAGGTTCAGCAGGCAGTGAAGAAAGCCAATGGAATGTTGGCCTTCGTAACAAGAGGAGTTGAGTATAGGAGCAAAGAGGTCCTTCTACAGTTGTACCGGGCCCTGGTGAGACCGCACCTGGAGTACTGTGTGCAGTTTTGGTCTCCAAATTTGAGGAAGGATATTCTTGCTATGGAGGGCGTGCAGCGTAGGTTCACTAGGTTAATTCCCGGAATGGCGGGACTGTCGTATGTTGAAAGGCTGGAGCGATTGGGCTTGTATACACTGGAATTTAGAAGGATGAGGGGAGATCTTATTGAAACATATAAGATAATTAGGGGATTGGACACATTAGAGGCAGATAACATGTTCCCAATGTTGGGGGAGTCCAGAACAAGGGGCCACAGTTTGAGAATAAGGGGTAGGCCATTTAGAACGGAGATGAGGAAGAACTTTTTCAGTCAGAGGGTGGTGAAGGTGTGGAATTCTCTGCCTCAGAAGGCAGTGGAGGCCAGTTCGTTGGATGCTTTCAAGAGAGAGCTGGATAGAGCTCTTAAGGATAGCGGAGTGAGGGGGTATGGGGAGAAGGCAGGAACGGGGTACTGATTGAGAGTGATCAGCCATGATCGCATTGAATGGCGGTGCTGGCTCGAAGGGCTGAATGGCCTACTCCTGCACCTATTGTCTATTGTCTATTGTCTATATTCAGCCTTCATTTCTAACTGGACCGCAGTTAAAGTGGTTATAAACATTAAATACCATGATGGCGATTACTAATTTAACTACTTTATCTAGTCCCTTTCATGCAGTATTGTTACTCACCAGTTCAAAGTGCTGCTTGGTGAGGAGAAGGATCCCTCCCACGTAGCTCTTGTAATGATAAAGAGGATGAAGTTCAGGAGATGCCACGTGAAAAGGTCCTTTCCCTGGATACCCATAGTCCAGCTCTTCATTCTGGGGTAGCAAGTCCACATCATGCATAGCAAGGTAGTCTGTATCATTCCCACTCTCCAAGAAACCAATGTTTATCAAAGAGGCACGATTAAACCTGGGCACAGAATTGTCAACATGAAGACACATACAGGATCCCAATATGAAAAATAGGATCCTTTGGTTTGTTTCAATTCTTATTTCTCATCATTATTAAAACAGAACAAATGGAGTGCATTTCCTAAAATGCCAGAAACCACTCTGTTCAATACAATGGTTAATAAATTAGGTTCATAAGTAGTTCATAAGTGATAGGAGCAGAATTAGGCCATTCGGCCCATCGTCCACTCTGCCATTAAATTATGGCTGATCTATCTTTCACTCTTAACCCCATTCACCTGCCTTCTCCCCATAACCCCCGACACCTGTACTAATCAATAATCTATATATGCCTGTGTTAAAAATATCAATTGACGGTCTCCACAGCCTTCTGTGGCAATTAATTCCACAGATTCATCACCCTCCGACTAAAGAAATTCCTCCTCATCCCCTTCCTAAAGGAACGTCCTTTTATTCTGAGGCTATGACCTCTGGTCCTAGACTCTCCCACTAGTGGAAACATCCTCTCCACATCCATCTATCTAGGCCTTTCACTATTTGGTAAGTTTCAATGAAGTCCCCCCTCATCCTTACATACTCCAGTGAGTAGTGGCCCACAGCCATCAAATGCTCATCATATGTTAACCCATTCATTCATGGGATCATTCTTGTAAACCTCCTCTGGACGTTCTCTAGCACCAGCACATCCTTCCTCAGATATGGGGCACACAATTGCTCACACTATACCAAGTGCAGTCTGACCAGCACCTTATAATGTATCAACATTATATCTCAGTTCTCAGGCTGGGATGTATCTTGGGGATCATATAAACAATTAGCCACAGAACATAGTTTAAAGGATGCAGAGCACAGCCAAAATACGAAGTTTGTAATCTTGCCCCGCAGGGAGCTAAAATCTTTGGGGTGATGGGTTTGAGAGTCCCCGTGTACCTCTCTCTTCTTGTCCATGTCCTGGTGAATGCTGCAGCAAGGTTTCATGATTTCTTCCTTGCTGATAATTGGAGGTCAGTTTAATCTGCCCAATGCTTTGTGCATTGACACATTTGTACAACTGGGTAATTGTTCCAAATTATCTCGAAGATACCCATTGCACTATAATAACTTGAATAGTGCTATGGTTCGTTCTGCATGTGGTTTTCAGCACCAAAGTGGAATGCTTTTAGGGACCTTAGATTTTGTAGTGCATTCAGCTACTATTTATACATCACGCGTAATTAAACAAATCTGGAATGTTATTTGAAGATTATGTTATTTAAACTTTCTTATTGATGGCATATGCGGGCACTTCAACGTTCTCAACCTCAATTTCCAATTCCTCAATGACATCCACCACCCATAGCTGAATGATTTAATAGGAAGCTGAGGGGAAACTCTTTCACCTAAAGGGTGGTGGGGATATGGAATGATCTGTTAGAGGAGGGAGTGGAGGCAGGTACAATAACAACATTTAAACACCATTTGGATTGGTACATGGATAGGAAAGGTTTAGAGGGATATGGAGCAAATGGGACTAGCTTAGTTTAATTTAGAGATACAGATATCTCTACATCTGTAGAGATACAGATTTAGGAAACAAAGCCCTTAAGTTTACCAAGTTGGCGTCGACCAGCCATCACCCGTATACCAGATCTATCCTATTCACTAAGGACTATTTACAGAAGCCAATTAACCTACAAACCTGCACATCTTTGGAATATGGGAGGAAACCTAAGCCAGCAGAGAAAACCCACACAATCACAGGAAGACAATTCAAACTCCTTACAGACAGCACATGTAGTCAGGATCGAACCCTAGTCTCTGGTCCTGTAAGGCAGCAACCGCAGTGTCACTGTGCCGCCCCTTAGATGGGGCATCTTGGTCAGCATGGACGATTTGAACTGAAGAGCGTGTTTATGTGCAGCATGACTCGATAATTTATTTTCAATGTGTTGTTGTCCAAGTCCATGTGCCTGTGATGCTGCTGCAATTATTATTATACCTTTTCCTCACCGTACCTATGCATAAGGCAATAAACTCAACTTAATTTAACCCCAATCTCTCTTCAATCTTGGGCATGGCTTCAGTATTCTTGAGATATGTGTTTCTCCAATTGTCTTTCTGAGCATCTCTAAATGTAACTACCCCACCAACAGCAGACATAATTTTAACTGTTGGCATTATAAATTCTGTAGTTCCCTCCCCAAAACCTCATTTTATCTCTCTTTCCTTATTTAATACTATGCAGAATACCTATCCTGACACAATTTCTTCTTATGAGGGTGATGTTACATTTTATTAGATAATGTTCCTCTGAAGCACCCTGGTTTACGTTGTCATTGTCTGTTGTAATTACATAGTCTTTTCCCAAAGCACTGGAGAATGGAATCCTCTTGAAGCTCTGATTTCTTTTCTGACTAGTCACCTGGTACTTGGCATGTCCCTCTGCATTCCCTAGCTTCCCTGAGGTCGAGTTATCTGGAGACCCTGCTACCTTATTTTAAGCCATAGTAGGTACAATTAGATGGAGCATGAAAATGACTGTGGACATTTTCTTTGTGGATATGGGATGAATTAAATGCAGTTATTCTAAAATCAGCTAAATTATGTGGTCGTAAATTACACAAATAAGGGCTAATATCAGGTTAACACACACGTATAAATCATGCATTGCTCCCTGAAGTTACTACGTTTTACATTTGTTTGGAAAAGTTAGACCATAAGACATCGTAAGAGCAGAAATAGGCCACTGTCTTCCACTGCAAAAAAAAACTATTCAGTTAATCCACCATTTCTTTGTTCCACATTATTACTTCTCCAATGTAATTTTCTAGGGATCCAATGTCCATTCTTGCTTTCCTTTTATTCTTTAGATATCTGACAAAAAAATTAGTATCCTATTTTATATTATTGGCCAGTTTCATCTTTTCTCCCCTTATAGCTTTTTTTGCTGCCTTCCATTGTTTTTTTAAATGCTTCCCAATCCTCCACTTCTCACTGATCTTTGCCATGTTATATGCATTTCCTTTTGCTTTATTGCTATCTTTGACTTCAGCAACAAAGGCCTCGTTCTCCCTTTGATATGTGTCTTCCTCTTTGGTATGAAAAGATCCTGCGTCTTTCAAATTATTCCCAGAAACTCCAGCCACTGCGGCTCCATCGTCATTCCTGCTAAGGTCTACTTCTAATCAACTTTATTCAGCTCCTCTTTCATGCCTCTTTAGTTACCGTAAAAGTAATACCGGTATATCCGATTTCAGCCTCTCTCTCTCTCAAGCTGCAGGTTGAATTCGACCATATCATGATTACTGTCGCTGAAGGGTTTCTTCACCTTCAGCTCCCTAATCAAGTCTGGTTCATTGCACAATACCAAAACCAGAATTGCCTTTTTTTTTTAAAAAGCGGGCTCGACCACAAGCTGCTCCAAGAAGCCAACTTGTAGGCATTCTACAAATTAAACACCAGCACTAACATCATGATAATCATAATAATTATCATAACTCCAGATGTCTTTCTTTGCCTGCTGCTATTTTGTTTTCCTGTTGGTTACGTATTTTCAATTTACAGCACTCACCCGCCCTGCTGCTTCATGTAAAACACAGTTTGTAACTGTGGAGGCTTTATCAAAAGTTCTGGGTTTCAGTAGATCTGCTGTAAATATTATATTTGGCTTTTCTTTTCAATGGGCAAGGGAAGCACAGAAACACTCCATTCAAGATCTCGAAAAAGAAGTCACCATAATATTACTGATAACAGAAAATAACTTAAAAGCAGTTTGAAACATAATATTGAGATATTCCCAGTCACCTTAGGTAGCTCTGATTAAAAACAAGCAGTTTGTTTTGACTTTCCTTAAATATTATATATGGTATTATTATTAGGTACGATACAAGTTTGATTCTTACTATCTGATAAGAAAACCTACAGCAAGATTGTGTATGTATTATACCTTTTAAAGCCCAGTACCTGTAGTGATCAACTTGGTTGATTACAAGGATCTTGTGTCTTATTTTCTTCTTCTTTAAAAATCCATGCATGTGTGGGACAAAATTCAAAAGTTCTTCAAAACGTTCCCTGAGAGGAACAATGATTGCAATTTTATGAGGGCCCCAGGTTGGATCATCAGTCTCCTCCCGACAGGACTTGCGCACTGAACCATCATCATTGGTGCTCTGACTGCTGGTTATTCTGCAATTATATTGCAGCCACATTACAGAGAAGAATCCGAAAACTATAAATGTACAAAACAGTTTAAAGATGGAACATCTTCGAGGCAATATCCTTAGTAGCAGTCCTGACCTGAAAAATACCAAAGCACAGATATCTTATTTTCTGAAAAGATTACCTGTCTAACAATACCAGACCTTAATTATAACAATCAAGCATCAAACAAATCCCTGTCATTCAGAGAATATTTACCTTCAAAATGAATAATTTCCAGAGGAACAAAAACAAAAACACAGCGCCTTTCGTCACCTGCCATCCTAAATACAAAAACATTCCAAGCAGTCTTTTCATCAGGATATTAAAAAAGCCAAAGAACTGTTTCTAAATTTTGATCTTCCTGTCAAATAACCTTTTTTCCCCCTAACATTCTCATTAGGCGGTTCAAATCTTGAAATCATTGCTCATTAAAAATAAAATTCAGCAAATTTTTAGTAAATATTTTGTGATTTTTAAAAATTAAGTGAATTGGCTTTGATGATTTTGTGACAAGAAGTCTCAAATGTCCAAAGAATGTCTAGAATGAAATAAACCCATGCATTCCAGCTACTGCTGTAAATATTGGTCTCAATAACATTAGCACACACAAAGCAAACATTATTACATTGCGTTGCTTACACATATGATCATTACAATAAGCATTTGAGAATTCATAGGTATGCATTTAAGGTGAATACAGTGGATGTTCAATAGTCTAGATGTGTTAGTCTTCAGTACATTCATAAACCAGCATGTGGGAAATAACTAATAAACTGGCTTGCACATTTAGCATATTTCAATAGTCATGCATACTGCAAATAATATCCATAATTATAAAAAGAAACAAATACAAACACAAAGGCATACAGCAAAAAAAGAAACATAAGACACTCACAAATCTGACTGCTCTGGGGAGTGACCAACCAGAGCAGGAACCCTGCCAGACAAAACAAAACAATTGGGGTATGGATCAATTGAACCAAATCGCTATCTCAAATTACGCTGATTACACTCTAACACAGATCACGTTCAGGACCAGCTTAAGAGGAGATCAAAAAGAGTATTAAATGATTAAACACACCTGGACTGTCTGTGTTCCCATGGCAGGCATGATGCAGTAACGCAGCAACTCTACCGCTGCGCCATTATTCTGCCCAAAAAGTTTAGAGGAACCTCATTAAAATGTACAGAGTAATGAAAGGTTTGGATTGAGTGGATGTGGAGAGAATGTTTCCACTAGTGGGAGAGTCTAGGACTAGAGGTCATAGCCTCAAAATTAAAGGATGTTCTTTTAGGAAGGAGATGAGGAGGAATTTCTTTGAATCTGTGGAATTATTTGCCACAGTAGGCTGTGGAGGCCGTTATTGGATATATTTGAGGCAGAGATAGATAAATTCTTGATTAGTATGGGTGTGAGAGGTTATGGCGAGAAGGCAGGAGAATGGGGTTAAGAGGGAGTGATAGATCAGCCATGATTGAATGGCAGAGTAGACTTGATGGGCTGAGTAGACCTGATGGCTGAGTAGACTTGATGGGTTGAGTAGACTTGATGGGCTGAGTAGACTTGATGGGCTGAGTGGCCTAATACTACCAGGTTTTATCCTGCCCCTCCTCTTTTCCAGCTTTCTCCCTCCCACACAATCAGTCTAAAGAATGGTCCCGACCTGAAATGTCACATATCCATGTTCACCAGATGCTTCCTGACAGCATCTCTGGAAAAAAGGAATAGGTGACGTTTCAGGTCCAGACCCTTCTTCAGAGTGAAGAATTATGACCGAAGAAGGGTCTCGACCCGAAACATCATCCATTCCTTCTCTCCAGAGATGCTGCCTGTCGCACTGAGTTATTCCAGCATTTATCTTTGGTGTAAACCAGCATCTGCAGTTCCTTCCTGCACACTCTCTACAGCATCTTGCATTCCAGCATATTGGAATTACAATAGACAATAGGTGCAGGAGGAGGCCATTCGGCCCTTCGAGCCAGAACCACTATTCAATGTGATCATAGCTTGTCATATCAGGCCACGAGGCAACCATTCAGGATACTTTCTGCAGTACATCTGTGAATGTTTGTGGGAGACATATCAAATCACTTTAAACTTCTAAGAAAGTAGTAGCACTGGCATGCCTTCTTTGTGAGTGCATCTATGTGCTGGAACCCAGAATTTAATCATTGTGCCACCACTGCACCCCAAGTAGCAGGCTGCACCTGAAAAAGATGATTGACTTCATGTTCATAATAACTTTCAGCAAAGAGGAAAGCTTATCCAATTTTAAAAGCAATAGCAGCAAGTTATGATTCCTAATGAAGCAGAGTCTGCACCAGATATGCATGCGAAATATGGAAGGCAGCTGTTCAGAGTATAGTTTTAGTTAGAAATCCAACTATAATGCATAAAATGGCTCTCAGCGTCTTTCTTATTTGACTTGATTTCTATTAATGCAGATGTTCCTCCTTATTTCATTGTGTAATATTGTGACATAAAGGCAGGGACTTTGCATTACACTGCACAAATGATTTGTTATCCAGGTAAATCATACTCTACTTGAGTACATCAAGGAGTGCAATCGGAAGAAATAAGAATATTAATTGTGAGCTAAATCATCTTAGTGATCTCCACAATAATTGCAGTCCTGGATTATTTTTCAACTAAGGTGCAGAAAGGTACAGCACTATTGCAATAATTATATAGTTATTTTTAAAACACACACTATTGAAAGATAAATAATGAAATTCACATTTTCTCCTTTTTAACATGATGCCTTTATCTCAGTTTACCTGCTATCTTCCTTGGTGAAATAGAGAACGGGGTTTCGTCTGGACGAGTACATCATCTTCTTTCACTCCTTAGCTCTCAATTAATCTGTCTCCAGCATGGCACATAGTCTCTTGACAAACGATGTGGCGGATATGTAGACAAAACGTCTGTTTTCAATATAGTCCTGTCAAAGATGACATACATTCGGAGACCACAGCAGCCTTGTTAAAGGTAAGGCGTTAATTGAAATGTGTACTGCTGTTCCAGCGAATGACTTGCTCGCAGGTCCTTGTCAATAGAGGTCTTCAGAGCATTGTCAATTTGGAGATGCAACCAAAAATCATGCAGCGATCAATGACCTCAACGCCCCAGATATCCTGAGACCCGAGACCCAGCGAAGAGATAACTATAACCCCAACTCCTGTAGGGAGTGGATGCTTGCAGACCCGGCGGAACTCGCCTCCTCTCCGTCCCACAAAAGGACAAGAAGTTCCTCCAGACCCCACACACAGTGCCCGGGATCCCTCTCACACTCCCCCGAAACCGCGGGCAGGGGCTCAGTTTCTCTCTTCGATTACGTGGCCAGGGGGCAGCTCACCGCCATTCCCTGATCCGGCTCCTCCTCCTCCTCTCTCCCCCCGGCCCACGTCTCTGGCGGCGGATGAGAAGGCGCCGACCCCCGGGGCAAGTCCGAGCGGGGATCCAAATCGTGTTCAGTGACAGTGCCCGGGCGGGAGGGCCGAATCCCGAGGCCGGGTGTTCCTGGTGCCGGTTGGCGGGCTGGGGTACGAGGCGGAGAGCGGGCACAGGGTGCGCGTCCCGGGCCGCCGCCAGATGCGAGGATCCGGCCCCGGAGCCGCGGGAGGAAAAGTTCCTACACGCTGGCGACTGGTGCCACCTCTTTCACCATCCGGCGGCCACACAAACGTTCCGCAAACAGCGCTCTGCAGGTTCGTATTGCAATTACACACATATTTTGAAGTACGGAGATATTAACATACATTTACTCTTTTGTGTTATCTTCAGCACATGATCATAAAATTACTTCAAAGAGAGAATTCCGCAAAAGATCTTTAAAATAGGAAGGAACTCCAGATGTTGGGGGTTTTTCCCCGTAATTCGACTGGAGTGCGAGTGGGCCAGGCAGCATCTCTGGAGAAAAGGCATAGGCGACGATTCGGGTCGGAACCCTTCTTCAGTCCCATCGTGTATACGAATGTTGATTTATACCCACATTATTTGAATGTACTAATTCATGTCATTGGTACAATAGTACTACATCAAATCTCACTCTCTACAACATCGAACAATTATAGCCTTGTTGATGAGGTCGTGAAAAACTCTGGCACATCAACACGTGCATGTATTCAACTGGATACAAAGCTTGGAAAAGCTTCACTTGTGGCGAATAGTATAGAGGTAGAAAATCCAAAACATCAACTTGTATTAAAGTATCATCAAAGATCTAACTGGACACTTATATAGGACAAAAAGGTGGGTGTTCTGGAAGGTTAGACAAGTTTTTGCATGGTAGGCTGTTCTGGAAGGTTAGATCGCATGGGATCCAAGGAGAACTAGCCGGCTGGATAGAAAATTGGCTTCATGGAAGGAAGCAGAGGATGATGGTGGAAGGTTGTTTTTCGGACTGGAGGCCGGTACTAGTGGTGTGCCTCAAGGATGGGTGCTGGGCTCATTGCTGTTTGTTGTTTATATCAAGAAATCGGATGAGAACGTCCAAGACATTAGTAAAATTGCAGATCACACTAATGTGGGTTGTATTGTTCTGAAAATGTAGAAGCAAGTGACTGCTGTGACTGCTGATGCTGATTTACACGAAAGATAGACAAATACAACTTGCTGGAGTAACTCAGTGGATCACCGCCAGAGGTGATGAAATCAGAGATAATCCGGGAGATAATGGCCTGGTGCTCATCTGTGGGGTCGTGGTCGACAATAGACAATAGACAATAGGTGCAGGAGTAGGCCATTCAGCCCTTCGAGCCAGCACCGCCATTCAATGCGATCATGGCTGATCACTCTCAATCAGTACCCCGTTCCTGCCTTCTCCCCATACCCCCTCACTCCGCTATCCTTAAGAGCTCTATCCAGCTCTCTCTTGAAAGCTGGATAGGTAACCTACTCTAATCTTACCCCCTCCAAATGCCAAGCCCTCCGTTCACTTTGCAACAATCCCGATTTTATCATCAAACCCACCGACAAGGGAGATGCCGTTGTAGTCTGGCGTGCTGAAGTCAGACGCCAGATCTCGGACACTTCCTCATATCCACCCCTCAACCATGACCCCACTCTCGAGGGGTAGGTAAGAGGAGATGTCCGAGAACTAGAGTCTGGGTTCAGCACAGGTCAGCCCGCCAGGCTACTACGGCACCTCCCTTGTCGGTCGGTTTGATGATGATGGGATTGTTTCAAAGTGAACAGAGGGCTTGGATTTCAGATGGGGGTGAGATTAGAGTAGGTAAGGGGAGTAGAACAGTCAAGCCAGCTGCTGTCTCACCGGCAATTAGAGATGATAAGGTTTAAGAGAGGATAGATGGCCGTCCTGGGGAGTCCAAGAGGAGGTGGATATTGGAGATGGGAGAAGGGGTCATCACTGGTCGGTGAGGACTCCTTCCCAAAGAAGAAGGCATGGAGGTGGAGGCGACGGAAGAAAACCTCTAAGTCATGGCGAATGCGGAACTCGTTGAGGTGTGGGCAGTGGAACACTAAGTGAAGGCCTCTTTTGAGGACTGGCCATTCTGTAGGCGGAGGTCACGGGGATGGTGAAAACACAACAAGGGTAATCACAGGAGGTGGTGAAATCAAAGATAGTCCCAGAGATAATGGCTTGGTCTCATCGGTGGGGTCATGGTTGAGGGGTGGATATGAGGAAGTGTCCGAGATCTGGCGTCTGACCTCAGCACGCCAGACTACAACGGCATCTCCCTTGTCGGTGGGTTTGATGATAAAATCGGGATTGTTGCAAAGTGAACGGAGGGCTTGGCATTTGGAGGGGGTAAGATTAGAGTAGGTAAGTGGAGTAGAACAGTCAAGACGGTTGAAGTCTTACCAGCAGTTAGAGATTAAAAAAAAGGTTCATAGATGACTGTCCAGGGGTGTCCACAGTGAAGCTGGTCTGGGTGTAAAGGTTAATGTCAAAGGGCAGAAGAAAAACTGGAAAGGCTCAGAATGAAGCCAGCTTTCTCCCCCCCCCCCCCCCCCAATCAATCTGAAGAAGAGTCCTGACCCGAAATATCACCTATTCATGTTCTCCAGGGATGCTCCCTGACCTAAGACAGATACAAAAAGCTGGAGGAACTCAGCGGGTCAGCCAACATCTCTGGAGAAAAGGAATAGGTGATGTTTCAGATTGAGACCCATCTTCAGACTGAGAGTCAGGGGAAAGGGGAACGAGAGATGTAGATAGTACTTAGGAGAAATGAATAGAAGATATGCAAAACAACGATAATCAAGGAAATGTGGGGCACACAATAGGCCATTGTTGGCCTTGGGATATGTGACAAAGAGCATTCTGACAGGAACTACAGGATGACAGTAAAACTAGTACGATGACCAGGATGGGGGAGGGATGGAGAGAGAGGGGATGCAAGGATTACTTGAAGTTAGAGAAATCAATATTCACACCGCTAGGTTGTAAGCTGCCCAAGCAAAATACGAGATGCTTTTCCTCCAATTTACTTTTGGCTTCACTCTGACAATGGAGAAGGTCCAGAACAGAAAGGCCTGCGTGGGAATGCGAAGGGAAGTTAAAATGTTCGGCAACTGGGAGATTCTGACCTGCTGAATTACTCCAGCACTTTGGGCCTTGGAATGGAGATGCTATGTAGTTTGAGGAGTTTTTGTTTACTTTAACTGTTCCTTTAGTTCCTCCGTGTGTTTACGGTGTGAGTTTCAGAATTTACAGCTAATCTTTTTTGATCCTTAGTTCAGTTTAGCTTATGTCACGTGTACCAAGGTACAGTGAAAAGCTTTTCTCATTTTAACAGTTTTTCTAAGTTTACACCAATTAATAACAAGTAATGCAACAAATGCAAATTACCAGTTTCTTAATTAATTATACACAATTTAAATCACTTAATAGAACACAATAATCAAATATTATGTTTTGGAGCTCTGGCCAATATCACTTGCTAGAACATGTTTTGCTATACAATGGGTTTGGTGGAAACCAAAAATGTTCACATATTTTAAGACGAATTACCTGTAAAGAAACTACATTAGAAATGTTTGATTGCTTTAAGAATCTCATCCTACCTAAACAAGTCGTTGCACATGAAAGTTCTTGAAATGTTCAGAAATGTAGGACAGTGGAAGGAATTTAAAAAGTTACTTTGTTTTTCCAGATTTCCTCTAAAAAAACACTGTAGGAACAGGTTAAGATTCAATATTATTGGCAGCTTGTTGCAAGTTTGAAATAATTTACTATATGGTCCAAAAAATAGACAACCAGATTGTGCAACCCTTAAGTTTGCATAATCTGATTCCTACCTGAGTATGTGGTTGTATGCCATGTGGCAGACAAAACTATTAAGTTAAGTAAACTATTTTCAAGTATAGACAACTACCATGTATGATGAAGAATCCTAATAGTCTCCAGAGGTGAAATGCAGTTTCCATTAATTGCCTTAATTTCTGGACTTCCTCAAAAATGAGAATATGATACATTTGAACATTGACACAGAAATTATCATTATAAATGTGAACGCTGTCACTGACATTAATCATATTTTTGAGGATGCACTCACCTCAAAAGTTAAATCTATAAACAAGTTAAAAAGTTTGCTCTTGATGATGTTTCATAATGCACAAAGGTATGTGCTTGTTTGAATTCCTGATAGTGTTTCACAATTCAAAACAATTAACAGCAATTATCAGGGGGAGTGTTGCTTTAAATGAAAAGCATTCTTTGCATTGACCATTGCGTAAATACATTTGGAAATCATTGCAAAAGCACAGCTTTGTACTGTTTATATTCCTATATTATGTTAAATGCAATATCTGTTGCTTCACAAGTTGAATTTTAATTTGAAGGTTGTGATGAATAATGGGACTAGCTGTGGTATATTTTTGAAAGCAAATGCATAGTGGTTGGGAGTTTCTGTTTTCCTCTTGTGGGAAAGTTCAACAATTTATAAATCCATTACAAAAACTGTACAGATGTGAGTGTACCTTTAAAGACATGAGTTTAGTTTAGAGATACAGTGTTGAAATAGGCCGTTCGGGCTACCGAGTCCACGCTGACCATGGATCGCCCACACACTAGTTCTGTTATTCCACTTTTGCATCCTACACACTAGGAACAATTTACAGAATCCAATTAACCTACAAACCTACAAGTGTTTGGAATGCGGGATGAAACGGAGCACCTGGAGAAACACGCGCAATCACTGGGAGAATGGACAAACCACACAGACAGCACCTGTAGTCAGGATCGAATCCAGATCTTTAGCGTGTGAGGCAGCAGCTCGACTATCTTCATTAAATGCTGTTTTGTTGGTAGCTCTATCCATGATGTAGTGATCAGTATGGGTAGCAATATAGTGCAGGAATTCATGATCATTCATTTGATGGGAAATGTGAAGCCGGAGCTAATAGGTGAGGCAATCGGTATGTGGAACGTCCCAAGTAGGCAAGAGACATCACATGCATAGGTTGATTGCCAAAGAGATTGCAAATAATTGATTGATATAAAGTGGTGAAATTGCATGGGTGTGTAAGGAAATATGATAGTTCTAGAAGTGGTTATAGTGCGGGGTGGTAATATCAACAAAATATGCACCTTTTGTGATATTATAAATTCTCAGCAACATGTTTGAACTGTGCAAAAATAATACAAGCAGAGTCATTCAGCATGGAAACAGGCCCTTCAACCCAACTAGCCCATGCTGACCAAGATGCTCCATCTACACATCAAATTTTGAAATTGGTCAATTATTATATCTTGTGTATTCAACAAATGGGATTCTAATTTCAGTTGGAAGTCAGTAAAATAATAGAGCGGCAGGAGAGTCACAGATGGAAGGAATGCTATTGGTCAGACTGAGGTATAAGTTGCAGCACATGTACCTATAAATCCCGAGCCAGCATAAAAATCTAGGCCAAGACTCCACTGTGTGAGAGGGAATGCTATCCTCTGGATTCAGTATTAAAGCAAATTCCCAGCTGCCCTGCATTAGTGGTTCAGTTTCTGGCTTACTATCCAGTGGTTTGGCCCATTGAACTGAATACAACTTCATAAGTTCATACGTCATAGGAGCAGAAGTAGGCCATTTGGCTCATCGAGTCTACTCTGCCATTCAATCACGGCTGATTTATCTTTCCATCTCAACCCCATTCTCCTGCTTTCCCATGCTTACTAATCAAGAATCTGTCAATCTCCGTCTTAAAAATACCCAATGACGGCCTCGACAGCAATCTGTGGCAATAAATTCCACAGATTCACCACCTTCTGACTAAAGAAATTCCTCCATCTCCTTTCTAAAGACACTTTCTTTTATTCTGAGCTTATGCCCTTTGGTTCGAGACTCTCCTTCTAGTGGAAACATTCTCTCCACATCCACTCTATCCAGGCCTTTCACTATCCGTTAAATCTCAATGAGGTCCCCACTCATCCTTCTAAACTCCAACGAGTACAGGCCCAGAGCCGTAAAATGCTCATCATATGTTAACCCTATCATCCCCAGGATCATTCTCGTAAACCTCCTCAGGACCCACTCCAATACCAGCATATCCTTCCTCAAATATAGAGCCCAGAAATGCTCACAATACTCCAAATGTGGTCTGACCAGTGCCTTATAAAACCTCAGCATTACATCCCTGTTTTTATATTCTAGTCCTCTCGAAATAAATGCTAACATTGCATTTGCCTTTCTTATTACCGATGCAACATATAAACAAACCTTTTGTTAATCCTGCACCAGCACTCCCAAGTCCCTTTGCACCTCCGATCTCTGAATCCTCTCCCCATTTAGAAAAAAATCTACGCCTTTATTCCTACTATCAAAATGCACGACGGCACACTGATGTGAAAATCCACTTACTTTTCAGTTTTAACTAATGTCCAATTATTCTTATATAATTTAACCCGTATATGACCCTAGACCCACAGTACCACTTAATTGCCCCCTGAAATTGCTTAGCAAGCTAGGGAAAATTAGGAACGAGCAAATCAGCAGTGGTGACCAGACCAGTGATGCCCATGTCCTGAGTAACAATATATCGTTGATAGGGAAGCTTGCGTGGGATATGCTGTTTACAACAATAAATTATAAAAAGTATTTGCACAATACTACTTCAGCCTCTCGGTGTACCAGTTCACCAAGAGAACAGCCTCCCAACAGTATATGCCACTGTCCAAGAGTATATTAGTTCAACCATATTAGTTTTATACTTATTCCAAATGTTGACTTACCTTCGTTATCATTGGAATGTTTTTCCAGTGTCCTGAACTTTAAAAATAGTGGCCTGGATTTCCTGACTGCAAATAAATCTGAGTCAGTCAAATATACTTGTAGGTACACAAAGTGATGGAGTAACTCAGCGGGTCAAGCAGCATCTCAGGAGAACATGGATAGGCGATGTTTCGGATAAAGATCTTTTTTTAGACTGATTATAGTAGAGGGGAGAAAACTGGTAGGGCATCCAGTTTATATAGTCGTACAATGTTGAAACAGGCCTTTCAGTCCAACTAGCCTATGCCAACGAACATGCCCCATCTACACTAGTCCAACCTGCCTGCGTTTGGCCCTTATCCATCTAAACCTATCCTATCCATATACCTGTCTGTGTTTCTTTTCTTTTTTTTGAAAAGCATATGTACAAATAGAAATAAAAGACACATTTGTTACAAAGTTCTTACATAGCTTCAATTTTTAAATTTTTAAAGAGAGAAAATAAAAAATAAAGAAGAAAGGAAAAAAAAAACAAAAAAAACAAACTATAAACTATTGGGAAGAGAGAATAAGAGGATTAAAATAAAATATATAACTATAAAAATTAAAGGTAGTAGTTCCGGGAGACAATAACCACAGTTGTACATCCAACCCTTAACTCAAGTTTCAACTTTAAATTTAAAATTTTTATTTTAGTCCTGTGCCAAACCCATTTACTTTTCTAAAAATTCAATAAATGGAGACCATATTTTAAAAAATAACTCAGGTTTGTCAATTAAGGCAAATCTTATTTTTTCCAAATGCAGGGTCTCTGTCATTTCCGTAGTCCACATTTTAATTGTGGGGGTTATTGTTTTTTCCCAAAATTTAAGTATTAATTTTTTCGCAGTTATTAGACTGTAATCAAGAAAATGTACCTGACGTTGTAAAGTTTGTAGTATGTTCTGATAATCCTAATATAATTAATTTTGGATCCATATCCAATTGCTTGTTGATAACTTTAGAAACTATTTTAAAAATCTCCAACCAGAAGTTTTGCATTTTTATACAAGTTACGAAAATATGAGTTAAATTAGCTTCTTGAAATTGACATTTATCACATGTTTCTTAAATGTTGCAATAGTACCTGCTTCAACTAACTCCACCGGCAGCTTGATCCATAAACCTGCCACCCTTTGTGTAAAAAAAGTTACCCCTCAGGTTCCTATTTAATCTTACCCCTTTTCCCCCTCATCTTAAACCTATGTCCTCTGGCTCTCGATTCCCCTACTCTGCATTTACTCTGCATTTACCCAATCTATTCGTCCCATGATTTTGTACACCTCTGAAAGATCACCCTTTACCTCATGCACTCCAACGAATAAAGTCCTAGCCTGCCCAACCTCTCCCTATAGCCCAAGCCCTCGAATCCTGGCAGCATCCTTATAAATCTTCCCGTTTGAACTGGAAATCAAACTGCCTTTTCCAGTTTGACTCCATATTTCCTATAACATGGTGACCACATCTGAACACAATACTCTAAATGTGTCATCACTAGTGTCTTTATATAAAGGTAACATGACCTCCTAACTTCTATGCTCAATACTCTGACTGATGAAGGCCAATGTGTCAAATGTCTTTTTGACTACCCCATCTACCTGCGACGCTACTTTCAATGAACTGCACTCCTCGATCTCTCTGCTCTACAACATTCCCCAGAGCCTTACCATTCACTGTGTAGGTCTTGCACTTGGTAGACCCAAAAATGCAGCACCTCACGTTTCTCTGTATAACAATCACGACCCTGCTGCAAATTTTGACAACTATCTTCACTATCTACAATACCACCCACTTTAGTGTCATCTGCAGACTTGATAATTATGCCTTGTTGGTTCTCGTCCAAATCATTGATATAGGTGACAAACAGCAATGGGACCAGTACTGAATCCTGGGGTACACCACTAGTCACAGGCCTCCAGTCTGAAAAATAACCTTCTACTATCACCCTCTGTTTCCTTCCAAAAAATAAATTTCCTATCCATTCAGCAATCTCTACTTGAATCTCATGCAATCTAACCTTTCAGAGCAGCCTGCCATTTGGAACCTTGTCAAATGCCTTGCTGAAATCCATATATACATAACATCTACAGCTCTGGCCTAATCAATCTTTTTGGTCATATCTTCAAAAAACCCATATGATCTCTCACATACAAAACCTTGCTGACTATCCCTAATCAGCCCTTGTCCATCTAAATGCATGTGTATCTTATCCCTCAGAATACTCTCTCGTAACGTTCTGACCACAGATGTTAGGCTCACTGGCCTATAGTTCCCAAGCTGTTCACTGCAGCCCTTCTTAAATATAGGCACAAGATTTGCCACTCTCCCGTCTTCTGGCACCTCACCCGTATTTAATGACGACTTGTAAATCTCTGCCCAGGCACCAGCAATTTTCTCTCCAACTTCCCACTGTGTCCTCGGATATATCAACGGTCATGTGATAGGAGTAGAATTTGGCCATTCGGCCTATCAAGTCCCCCATCATTTAATTATGGCTGAAATATCTCCCCCTCCTAACCCCATTCTTCTGCCTTCTCCCCATAACCTCTGCCACCTGTACTAATCATCTATCCCTGCCTTAAAAATATCCACTGACTTGCCCTCCACAGCCTTCTGAGGTAAAGAATTCCACAGATTCACCACCTTCTGACTAAATAAATTTCTCCTCACCATCCTAAAAGAACATCCTTTAATTCTGAGGCTATGACCTCTAGTCCTCGATTCCCACTAGTGGAAACATCCTCTCCACATCCACTCTATCCAAGTTTCTTACTATGCTATATGTTTCAATGACTTGGCCAAGAGGCCTTCAATCTCCTCGTCCAAATCATTAATATCTAATCAGGCCCAAGAAATTTGTCTATCTTCATACGCGTCAGGACTTTCATCACCTCTGTATAAACAGAGGAGAAATACCCATTGAGGACTTTGCCCATGTGCTGTGGCTCTACACAGAGTTGACTGCTTTGATTCCTTAGGGGTCCTATTCTTTCCCTGGTTAACCTTTTTCCCTTTCACACTAGGGACAATTTGCCACTTTACCAAAGCCAATTAACCTACAAATCTAAACGTCTTAAGAGTGTGGGAGGAAACGGGAGCAGCCGGAGAAAACCCATACCCACAGGGAAAACGTACAAACTCCGTACAGACAGCATCCATAGTCGGGATTGAACCTGGGTTTCTGACGCTGTAAGGCAGCAGTTCTACCGCAATGCCACTGTGCCACCCTCAAATTTCAAGCATGCTGCCAAGCCGACCAGTAGGTTTGTCTTGCCACCACAGACCAGGTACTCGCTTGCCACGGACCAAAGATGGAGGAGCTGCCCGCTGCGAACTGAGGATAGCCTGGCTCGTCACAGACACTTGATGTGCCCGTCACAGACCAATGATGGAGGACCCAGTGGTAGCCCTGGCTCACACACAGCCCGAGGCGAACTCGTCCTGAGCCACCAGCATCGACAGGACCCATACCACTGAGAGCGAGGATGGATCCGTGAGAGAGGTTTACCGTCGAGAGCGAGGAAGACATCGAGAGGATAGCATGATCGCCAAGAGCATAAGGAGATCCACGACGCCGAGAACGAGGAGGGAACCCGTGCTACCGAGGGCTATCTGGCGGGGGTGGGGTAGCGGGGGGCCACCGAGAATGAAGGGGGACCCAGTGGGGGATGCCTGCTGCCATGTGCTGCGGTAGGCCTGGATTGCCACTGCAAGCTGGAAAAACCGTTCAATTAACATTTTGTACCTTTGTCGGCGCCAGAAACATGGCAACTTTGTGTACTGCCTAGGTGAGGTCTGATGTATTATTTTACTGAGTTGTATGCAAAACAAAGTATTTCTGGTTATAAATCAACTGGTGGCCTCCATATTGTGATCGATTTGGTCCTGCCCTCTGTCTTTGTGCCAAGATCCAGACCTATGCTCATCCCTGGAACACCTGGTTAAGAAGGACACCTCTGTCAGACCAATTCATAGACTACAGCTCTGCTTTCAGTACCATTATCCTAACCAAGCTCATCTCCAAACTCGTGCAATTTGGAGTCAGCGATCCCCTCTACAACTGGATCATCGACTTCTTGACTAACATCGAAGCTATGGCCAAGATAACACATCAACACCTCTGCTTCTTTAGAAGGCTTAGGAAGTTTAGCATGTCCCCAACAATCCTCATCAATTTCTGCAGATCGTTGTATAAAGCTTTTTATCGGGATGCATCATAGCATGGTTTGGGAACAGCTCCATCCAAAACCACAAGAAATTGCAGACAGTTGTAGATGTAGTCCAGACCATCATGCAAGCCAACCTCTCTTCCATTGACTCCATCTAGACCTCACGCAGCCTCGGCGAGGCCACCAGCATAATCAAGGACCAGTCTTTCCAGGTCACCCCCTCTTCTCCCTCTCCCATCAGACAAGAGATACAGAAGTTTGAAAATGTATACCTCCAGATTCAGGAACAGTTTCTTCCCAGCTGTTGACAGGCAACTGAACCATCCTCTCACCGGCTAGATTGCGGCCCTGACCTCCCATCTACCTCATTAGAGACCCTTGAACTATCATTACTCGGAATTTATCTTTGCGTTAAATGTTGTACCCGTTATCTATTATTGGTACACTGCGGGTGGCTTGATTGCAATCATGTATAATGTTTTCTTTGACTGAATTAAACAGAACAAAAGCTTTTCTCTGTACCTCGGTAGACGTGACAATACTAAACTAAACTACACTAAAGAGAGGAACTTGGTGGACATCTTCTGGGCTTACGTCCATGCCCTGGTGTTCCTGACATTCACGAGCACCTTGCCCACTTTTCTTAGAATAGTGTATTGGCTATTCTATGTACTTGTAATAAACTTACCTTTGCAAAGAAAAAATGGGGCAAAACCAGCATCTTATACAACTTTTCTTCTATACTCATTTCCCTTACTCATGAAGGCTAGCATGGCTACCAAAGCCTTCTTCACTACCCTCTCTACCTGATTACCACTGTGCTCAATATACATATATATTGTCTTTTACTTGTCTTTTTATGACATTGGGATGAGACAAATAATTGTAATTACTGTCAACATTATTTTCTTAGCAACAAATTGTATGAATAATATTGAAAATTGGTCCAGTGTTAATGCGAGTTCAAAATGACTAAATGAAACAAACATCTGTTTTCAAGAGACGATTGTATATTTTTAATTATGCAGTAATGGAAATGTTCAATTAGCGGCCACCGCAGAATGTTTGCTAATTCTAATAAAAAACACAAGAATCTTCAAATTTTCTCTTATGTCACCCCTGTATAACAGGCAAGTACTATGTGGTATCAATACCTCTGAGTGTTCAGCATCTCTAATTAAATGAAAGTTGCTATTTAACGGATGATGCTTACAGATCTTTAAATTTTATTTTGCTGATGCTCATGCCTCCTGGGAAAGCACCTTGGATCTAGTTATAAATTGAAAAACATCAAATGGATGGAAAATGAATGGGCAAACATCACGAGCATAAAAGAACTGTACAATATAAATTAAAAAGCAACTGTATACAGTATTATGCCCAAAGCTGAAAAAAAAGTGCAACATCTCTGCTGACTCTTAGTAGTCTCTGGCTCATGACCAAAGTGGAGAGGGAGTATATGGCATGGTATTAAGAACCTATTGCCATGCGCAAGGTTAATACTTTCATCAAAGTCTCCCAGTAATTCTGTCCCATAAGAGGAGAGAAAATAACTGCATAGAATAAGCTCACAATAGGTTACATTGTGCAATCTATTTTTATCTCTTTGTCTATTAATGCTTCCATCTGAATGGCTTGAAATTCTGTTTTATTAGAAACTTTAGATGCATCTTTTTGCATTAGATGAGCTATTTATAAATATGGTGAGAAGTTGTGACCCCTGCACTGATCCTTCCAGGACACCTGTCATAACCCCCTGTCAATTTGAGTCCCTGCTAATTATTCCCTATTCACTTCCTTCTGCTGATCAATTTGCCAAGTCAATAATTTCTATTTCATAAACTGCAACCAACTCAGTTTAGTATCTTGGTTAAAACTGCAAAAGTTCTATTGGGCTCCTGTTACAAAGCTTGGTTTCCTTCAGTAATCCACTCTTCCCTGATTGTGTTACAGCTGGAGGGACATTCATTAACAGTATGCCAGATGATACCATGTTGAATCCTACTTCAAAATCCCAAAGCAATGTAGCTCAAGTCAAATGTCAAATGTCATTCAGATTGCCATTCTTAGATTGATAGTGAAATCCAGGTGTCTGGACAGATCTTGAAGCACCTTCAGTACACATTGGACAGGTCTCCAAAAAGTGAAGGATAAATCTTCATCGCTAATATGAACCAAATATGTTTGCAATGGCTTATATTTACATTCTGTTATTAATGGTGATACCGTTCTACACACAAAGGAATGGACCCAAAAGGTAGCTTCATTTGGGGTCTCACATAAACCTTAATTGCAGTTTTAATGGAAAATGAAACATTTTGAATATTTTTCAAATGCCTAAATAATGACAAGAATACTGGGAGATTATTCCTCACTCAAGAATCATGTCTACCCTTTCCCTTGCACTGTTGTATTTTGCTACTTCTCTCAACTTTGTATTCTCCTGTGTTACCTGATGTTTTAGCAATTAGGTGAGACAGCTTCTCATGGAAGCCAGGTGGTAGCTTTGTTTTTGTGACTCTTGAGGTTTCAGGGCTCTTGGAAAATTCTTC